>NW_024428551.1:0-24668 GCF_017562075.2 Anopheles merus | reverse complement strand
GGCACAACAAAAGGCATGGGATGAGCCGCTAGAAAAAGAATTGCATAAACAATGGAATCAGTTTCGCCAACAGCTCTCAATTGTGAAAGACATGCGTATCCCACGTAGAGTGGTAGGAAGTACCCATCGCATCGAATCCATGGTTTAGTGATGCGTCCATGAAGCTTATGGAGCCTGTTATATATGAAATCGGTCTCTGAGGATGGAAATGTTTCTGTTAACCTTTTGTGCTCTAAATCCAGAGTTGCTCCACTCGCAATAGCAAACGACAGAAGAACGTCATTTACCTCGGCTGGAATTATCTGCAGCTTTATTGTTATGCCATCTCTGGCAAAAGGTTAAAGACAGTCTTAACACGAGTATTCGTGTTTCTACTGGGGGATTCGACATCGTGCTTCACTGGATAAACAGTAGCCCGTCACGCTGGAAGCCATTTGTTGCTAATCGGGTGTCTGAAATCCAGCATCTGACGGAACCTCGACATTGGATCATGTCTGGGATCAAAATCCAGCTGATATCATCTCTAGAGGAATGATGCCGAGTCAATTGCAAGAATCATGCCTATGGTGGCATGGACCAGAGTGGTTAAGCCAACCATCCAATACTTGGAAGCTACATCATCAATACTCGATTGCCCACCCTCTGAGTTTGAAGAACGGAAGACTGTTCTGATCATTAACAAACAGTCTAATCTTCATCATCCAATATTAGCTTAAAATCGACATTCTTCGGACTCGTTAGACTGATGGCATATATGCAACGGTTTAGCTACAACTGTAAACCGATTAATAGAAACAATCGTCGTCAAGGATACCTTCAACATTTGAAACTACATGCAGCAAGAGATATTTGGTACGCATTGCACAGAACGAATCTTTTGCTGATGATATTCGTTCTCTCCAAACTACTGGAGAAGTCAAAACATCGTCATCTTTAAGATCATTGACAACAATGCTTGTTAACGGGTGTACTACGCATTGGGGGACGTCTTCGAAATGCTCCTGTTGCTTACGATCGGAAACACCCAATGATACTGCCCTACAAACATCCATTGACATGCCTTGTCATGGATTTCTATCATTAAAACCTTACATGCTAGACAACAACTGTTGATTGCTTCTGTTCGAGAGAAAATACTGCCTTTACGCGTTCGAAACCTTGCTCGGCAAGTAGTACACGAGTGTATCCAGTGCTTCCGTTGTAAACCATCGACAATGGAACAGATATGGGAGATTTACCCGCAGAACGAGTTACTCCAACTTTTCCGTTCCTGAACACTGGTGTCGATTTCTGTGGACCGCTGTTTTTATCGTTCGGCGTCCAGGAAATCTGCTCCGGTGAAGTGCTACGTTGCAGTATTTGTGATCACTTTCTCAAAAACTTTGGCCCCAGCACTGAGTGATGTTATGCCTCTATAGTTGGCTGCATCTTCCGGTCACTTTTTTTTTAATATGGGGACAATCCATGAACTCTTCCAAATAGAGGAGAATTCTCCTTGTGCAGTGAAAAATAAAAAAATTTGGTCAAGATCGGCGCTATGGACTCAAAGCATCGGCTGAGAATGATGGCGGAATACCATCTGGGCCAGGACTAGCTTTGGGTTTGACTGCTTTGAGCACATTTAGAACAGATTCTTGCGATATATTAATTAAATTGAGGTCGATGACATCATTAGAGTATTAATTAAAGCGGTGGTGATAATATTGTCGTCAGTAGTTGAGATTGTGTATGACTCCTCGAATCTACACGCAAATAATATGTCACAAATATCTGAAGCAGTTGAACCAGGTAGGTCTTTGTGTTAAATCGATTTCGGTGTCACATTCGTATTATTGTGTTTCTTACGAAAACTCCAGAGAGCTTTGGGCCTTTTGATGAAATTCTTCTCCAACCGAGACAAAGTAGCCACCGTAGCGTATTTTATTGTAACTACGGTACAAGCGAGTTGTTTCATTAAAATGCGTTTGTTAACATGTGATCGGTTCTTCGTATATTTTTTATGCAGCTGCCTGTGCTCTTTATGTTTTTTAAGTGGCGGTCAGACCAAGTAGGGCCGCTCTTTGGTGTGATGATTGGTACACACGAATCAAACGAGAAAAAATAAGCGTATAAATATCGATAAAGCTTCATCAACAGAATTAAATGGAATTGAAGAGTCAGAATTAAATTCTGAACTGGCTATTAAAATTAGTATGAGCTCATCAAGCCGAGTAAAATTGGTTTTATAAAAATTCATCCTAGGTCTACTTGCCTGAGTCAGTCTAGGATTGGGCATTATGCTTGGAATTCGAACCGTTAAATCGACGGCTGATGATACAGTCAGGAGAGACTAGTGGGTTGGGCAGGGTGCAAATCGATGCAGTAAGTTGCGGCAATAAAATTTGCGAATGCTAAGTCGAGCTGCCGGTTAAGCGAGTTTTTGATACCGCTCATTTGATAAAGATCGCTAGCGTTAATTTCAAAAAAAACGGGGATCTGACCGAGGATGATGAATTGCCACATAGTGCCGGAACGATGATGAGTGACCAAATGATTGTTATGATGGTGACCATGATACTGCCGAAAAATTAAAATCTCCAAACAGAAATATAGATCATTAGATTTTGCATGGTTTACTATTGCACTTACACTTTCAATCACAGATGTAAGACTATCTGTGTCGTTAGCTCGATTAGGAGTATGTGAACAGTCCCGATGAATATCGTGCAAGATGATAGGCGAACGGTAACCCACACTTGCTCAAGTGAGTTACTAGGTAGAGTGAGTTCACGGGTGTTCCATAGGATGAGCATGCGATCAGTGCGCCACCACCACGAGTATGCATACTGTTAGACAAGCTACGATTACATCTATACACAGAATATCCGGGTCAAACAGAAGCGATGATGGAATTGAATTGTCAAGCCAGATTTCGGTGAGTATTATTATCTGATATTAGCGTCCAATGTGTTAATCCGAATTCTGTGAGTAGATACGTAGTCCTCTAACATTTGGTAGTGAAAATGTATATCACATGCAGTGGCGGGTCAAGCCTTTCCGAGGCCCTAGGCACTATGGTAGACGGGGCCCCAAATCCATCGACGGGGGGGGGGGGAGGGGGGGTTTGTTAAAAGGTGTACGAATCATGCACTGCAAATTTTCTAGGTTTGCTGCAGTTACATGTTTTACTGAAAGCTATTGAGTAATACATGGTGTTCTTTCCCGCGATCTTTAGCAAACTTGCCCCTACGTTGTGATATTATTTTTGATTCATTTGCCGTAAAAGGAAAGAATTGATCGTACAGTTCACGTGTGTTTTTTATTGAGTATTGAATTGCGACTGATCGCTGAGCGCCGCGCACCCAGCATCAAGCAGCGCGTGCAAACATACGCACACACTCACGTCAAAAATTCCCATTCCTCCACACTTCTCCTCACCAGCACATCACACCGTATGCGGTACCAAACATACCGGCCCCCTTGAACAACTAAGTTTTCAAAATTCTCGTGAACACTCTAACAAACATATCTTAGACGACGGTCTCTTCATTACCCCAGAGGCAGTTTTTAAGGTAACAACACGCACAATCCCATCCTGCCCAGGGTGTACTTCCACGATCCGAGCCAAGGGCCAACGAGCGGATGGGAGATGTTCATCCTTGATAATGACGATGTCTCCGATGGAGACTTGTTGTTCTGGTGGATTACGTCGCTGTTGCTGAGCAAGCTCATGAAGATACTCTGTACGCCAGCGCTGCCAGAAATGTTGAGCGTACTTCTGCAACCGCTGATACTGGTCGAGTCGATTGGTCGGGACATCCCGTATGTCAGTTTCTGGAGGTGGACGCATCATTCCCTTGATGAGAAAATGACTCGGTGTTAAAGCTGACAAATCGTTAGGGTCATTCGAAAGCGGCGTCAATGGACGAGAATTCATGCAGCCTTCGATTTTGATCAGCACTGTTGCCAGATCCTCATAAGATAGTAGCGAGACACCTAACTGCCTGACCAAAAGCTTCTTGGCCACCTTCACGGCGGCTTCCAAAGCCCACCGAAGTTTGGTGCACGAGGTGGAATAAGGTGCCATTCAATTCCTTCTTCTGCTAGGAAGTTATTGATTTGACGGTTTTGAGCTTCGTCATGCAGCATCTGGTAGACTTGGTGAAGTGCGTTCTTTGCGCCGACGAAATTTGTACCATTATCCGAATAGATATGGTTCGGCTTGTTTCGTCGGAAGATGAAACGGTCTAAAGCCTTCAGGAACCCTGATGTACTTAGGTCACTCACAAGCTCTAAATGCACTGCCTTGGTGCTCATGCATACAAAAAATGCATAGGTACGCCTTTTGAGGAGCTGCTTTGCGATGAACAGGCTTCAGCATTATCGGCCCACAGTAATCCACACCTGTACAGACAAATGCTTCGTTTGCAGTGACTCGAGAAAGCGGTAGCTGTCCCATCGGTTGCTGAATTGGAACAGGATTGGCCGGTTGCAGCGATAACATGCTCGGATGGTAGATCGAACCGCTCTCCTGCCATTCAATGGCCAAAACTCCTCGCGAATGGCTGAAAGTGTTGATGTGATGCCACCATGCATCACTTTCTCATGTTGCTGCCTCAACAGCAATTGGGTAAATGGATGATACCCAGGAATGACGATCGGATGCTTCACACAGAATGGCACATCGGCATGTCCAAGTCTGCCACCAACACGTATGACACCATCCTTGTCAATGAATGGATGGAGTAGCTTGAGTGGGGATCCACCAGCAAGCTTTTGTTTCTTACGCAGTTGTCGTAGTTCATCGGGAAATACTTGTCGCTGTACCATCTTTACTAAAACGATTTTAGCATTTTGAATCTCATCCACAGAGAGATTGATCGTTTCGCGTTGTTCTTTACCACGCGCAATGTGGCAAAATCGCATGCAATATGCAGTTACATGAACCAACGTTCTGAATGAGGAGTATCGTAGGAGCAGTGGGTCGGGCTCGACTACTTGGGCAGTTAACACAACGTTACCCTTTCTTTCCAGCTCATCATCAGTGAAGTGCTGTTGTCCATACGATTTGCTGGGCCAGCACGAGCTATCGTTCATCAGCCAATCTGGTCCATGCATCCACATGTTGCTTTCCAAAAGCAATTCCGCAGAAACACCTCTGGATAGCATGTCGGCAGGGTTCTCGATCCCTGGCACATGATGCCAAATGCATCCATTGGTAGCAGCTTGTATCTCTCCTACTCGGTTTGCGATGAAAGTTTTCCACATTCTAGGTGGTGCTGCAAGCCATTGCAGCGTGATGGTTGAATCGGACCACATATGTGTTTCGTTTACTGCCATGTCAATGGCTGATATTAGTTTCTGCTGTAATCTGGCAGCTAGCAAGGCTGCGCATAGTTCCAGTCTAGGGATGGTAAGCGGTTTGAGAGGAGCCACTCTCGATTTAGAAGCTAGCAGCGTTACTGGGTTGTGCCGTCGATGCTTTGCGATCTCAGGTAGGCACACGCACCATAAGCTGCTTCTGATGCGTCTGCAAAACAATGCAGCTCTACATAGTTATAGTTGGGTGTCAAAGCAAATCTCGGGATCTTGAAATGAGCTAGCATGGGGAGCTGTTCGCAAAACTCTTCCCATTTGTCACACAATTGCCGCGGCAATTCGTCATCTCAACCGAGTTTGTTTGCCCAAAGTTCCTGTAAGAGGATTTTTGCTTGCACGATGATAGGCGATAGCAAGCCAAGCGGATCGTACAGCTGGGCAATCGTAGATAGCACTGTACGTTTCGTGCAGGGTCGTACATCAGGGATAGCAATCGTGAAACGGAATACATCGTTTGGTGGTTCCCAACATATGCCAAGCGTCTTGACATTTGCGGCTGCTTCGAATTCATGGGATGCTGTTGTTCCAAGCAGATCAGGTGTCAAACCCATCAAGCACACTCAACTCGTTTGAGCACCATTTCGGAACCTGAAACTCCCTTACTCATGAGACTGGTCAGTTCGTCACGAAGTTGAATTGCTTGCTCAATGCTTTCTGCGCCGGAGATCAGATCGTCCACGTACAAGTTCTTCTTTACGGCTTCAGTTGCCAAAGGATAAGGAGCGCCTTCATCCTCAGCTAGTTGAAGTAGCGTACGTGTTGCTAGGAATGACGATGGAGCCAGACCATACGTCACCGTTGCCAACTCAAAAGTTTGCACAACTTCTGTTTTCTGAAAGCGCCAAAAAATACGTTGTAAACGTCGGTCATCGGGATGCATACTCACCTGGCGATACATTTTCTCGATGTCGGCGATCACCGCCACCTTATACTTGCGGAATCGCACGACGAGAGACAGCAGCTCATCTTGCACGACTGGTCCTACATGCAAGACATCGTTTAGAGAATGCCCCGTGACGCTCTTCGCCGAGCCGTCGAAAACCACACGCACCTTGGTCGTCGTGCTGGACTCTTTCACCACCGGATGATGCGGCAAGTAGTGAACCGCAGCCATGCTGTCCTCTTCAACCGGCACAGGAAACATGTGACCCAGCGTCACGTATTCTCGCATGAAGTCATCGTACTGCTGCTTCAGATGCTTGTCTTTAGCCAGCCTCTGTTCCAACAACCGAAAGCGCTTCTGGGCTGCAGCCTTCGAATCGCCAAGCATCTGAGCGTAGTCGTGGTGTTTCGGCATGCGAACGACGTATCTGCCGGTGTCATCTCGATTCGTCGTCTGCTTGAAGTACTGCTCGCAATGTTGTTCAACAGGAGACAATGATGTTATAGCAAGCTCTTCGACCTTCCAAAATCGCTCCAGCTGTTCTTGTAGTTTGTCGGTGCCTCCATCATGTGACAACTAATTGTTGTTTGCGATTGCGATTCATGAAAGGTCGGTGTATCTCCTGCTACGAGCCAGCCAAACACCGTGTCGATGAGAACGTTTCGCTGGTTTGGCAAATGCACTTGTCCACCACGCAGCAACGAATAGAAATATGCTGCACCGATGATCATATCCACGCGCCGCGCGGTCCCGAAATCTGGATCGGCCAGAACGTAGTTCGAAGGAACGCCGACGGCAGCAGTAGAAAACGACGTTGACGGAATGTTCTGCGTTACTTTCTTCAACACAAGGAAATTCATTGCTTGTCGGTAGTGGTAGATCCGAGATCGCACTTCTGTACATACTATGTGCTTTGCATTGGTGGTAGTGCTGTCCACACCAGCAATTGAAACGCTAGCGGGCTTTCGTGGTAGTCGTAAAAGCTGACAAAGATGTTCACTGATCGCGTTCGGCTGCGATCCGTTGTCCAGCAATGCTCGCGCTAAGTGTTCTTTTCCGTATGCATCGACAACAACCAATACCACTGTAGAGAGTATAGCGTTAACGGCGGATTTCTTCGACGATGCCAACGCCATTGTTGAAGAGCTAGAAGTTTCACCCACTAATACACTGCTGTTTTCTTCGTGAGCATGAAGTAGTGTGTGGTGACGCTGAGAGCACTGCTGGCAATTGTATTTGGACGCACACGCATGGGCCAAATGTCCTGCTTTCAAGCAATTTCTGCACAGCCTTTTCTCACTCACCACTCTCATGCGTTCTTGTGTATTAGTGCCTTTGAACACATTGCACGACGCTATACTGTGCCCGTTCTTTTTGCACATCACACACACTGGTACGTGTTGGTATGAGTTGTAGCTGCATGCAACGATACTTTTGTCTTTATTGGTTTTTTGGGAACTGCACTACACTTCTCTATTGCCAGTGTTTCCAACACTCTTACACGTTTTTCCAAAAACGCCATCATGTCCGTAAATGTAGGATCTTCATCGGCATGGGCTTCTTCCCACACACGGAGTGTTTCATCATCCAGCTTATCTGCCATCAACTCGATGAGAATTGAACTGAACGATTTCACGGGTTCTTTCAATTGTTCTAGGATTTTGACATGCCGTCGAAAATCGGCAACCAAACGGTTGAGCGCCACTGCTCCCGTTTCTTTCATCTTAGGAAGCGATATGAGCGATCGAATATGCTTCTTACGCAAAATGATTGGGTTGGAATAACGTTTGACGATCGTACTCCATGCCAAATCATAATTCTCATTCGTAACCGAAATGGATTGTATTAAATTCGCAGCTTCTTCTTTGAGTGAAGCTCGAAGGTAGTGGAATTTTCGATTGCCGTTATGTCCGTCGATGAGTGTATGAGTGAGACGTATGTGTCGTGGAACGTTAACCACGCATCGAAATTTCCTGCGAACTCTGGCAGTGCGATCAATGGGAGCTTCACTCTTGAAGAAGAAGATGAAGCAGCATTTGCAGCAACAGACACAATTTCAGCGACTGCCGGAATGGGCAACATACTACGCAATTGCGCCTTTGCGTACAAATACGTTTCCTCCATTTCTGCTCTAATACGCGCATTAGTTGCAACGCCTTCCTCGGAGATTTCCAAATCTTCGATGTCTTCTTGCACTGTTTCAAAAGATTCCCAAATCTTTTCCAAACGATCGAGTCGCGTCGACACTTGATTTTGTTGTTCACTTGTGAACGTTTTTACGAACTCTTTCACACGATTGATGGAGTCCATGTATTGGTGCCGCTTGAGCTCCTTGTACCGCAACTTGTCCTGCTTCGACATTTTGCAAAAGGCTCACACACACAAACACTAACACAGATCGAGTGCCGCAGCACTGCTTTATGAACAAACGCTTCTGTACGCCGGTTTTCACAAAAACCGAAGGATTTATCAAAATCCTGGTCACTACGCACCAAAATGTTCTTTCCCGCGATCTTTAGCAAACTTGCCCCTACGTTGTGATATTATTTTTGATTCATTTGCCGTAAAAGGAAAGAATTGATCGTACAGTTCACGTGTGTTTTTATTGAGTATGAATTGCGACTGATCGCTGAGCGCCGCGAGCCAGCATCAAGCAGCGGTGCAAACATACGCACACACTCACGCCAAAAATTCCCATTCCTCCACACTTCTCCTCACCAGCACATCACACCGTATGCGGTACCAAACACATGGTTTTGTCATTTCACTGAATATTTGTAAAACAAACTACTGAAAATGCATTTATTTATTCTGACAAAACGACATGTAAGTCAGTTTGAGCCTCAAAAGAATATATAATGCGATGCCCGCTTGCTCGTAATGAACAAAAATTTGATTTGGGTAAGCGATTACTTGCAGACACCCCGATAAAATTTTAGGTGCATATTCGGTTTGCGGAATTAACGTTTTGGTTGAGAAAAATCTTCACACCACTTTGCTGTTCTTGCTGAAATTTCGTGGTAACCGTGAGTGCATACCAAATCAACATACTTGTTTCGACAAAATACAGTTCACTTCTGCATTAAACTATATGAAACGGAAATGAACATGAGCAGAATGGCCTGCCATCCTGCGCATCAATAAAAACCCCAATTTCTATACTTTTTTTTTGCCAATTTTTAATCGATATCAATGACTAAAAAATCAGTAATATCAGAAAGGCTTTGTGGTTTGTTCAAATTTTGGGTACTGTGGATACTGTTTCGAAAGGACTTTCAACACTTGATCGTCTAGGCGATCATAAAAACCTTTAGGACGTTGGAGTTTAGAGGGCTTACCTTGGATAGGAGGACATAAGTAAACTCCTTAAATGAGAAGTCGATACATGATGGATGGGCTTAGTCCTATCCTGACAATCCGAACAAATCTGACCTGCCATGATCGGAGTTGGTTTTATTTATACTCAAAAGAAGTTAAAGGTCGGAAAGTTATCGTTTTCGCTAAGCTAGTTACGTTTGTCTTTTATTGACAAGAACGATGGTTCTAAACGATATTTTCTTTCCTACTTTACAGTTTCCAGCTCGTGTTTCATAGTACGGACGATTTGATTTAAAATCCTCATCGTGAGCATAACATGAAACAAATAGTTTGCTTTTACGTTGGTGTTTACCTTTACAATGAATACTGAAGTACCATCTTCTTCGAATTACGGCCACTTCATTTTCAATCGGTCACAGCGATAACTTTTTGCACGTGGGAAAAAACAATATTTTCATTCGATTGTAACTGGAAATACCCTGTATTGCAGTATGTTTGTCTCAATTGATCCGCGGACCACAGGTTGGAGACCACTGCTTTAGATCAGGTGCTTTCTAAATGATCGAGCGGTGAGGGCCAGGAGAATGCATTTTTTAACACATACATTATTACATTATTAAAATTAATACACAAAATAGCTGGTTTATGATATTAAACAATACCATTGGTTATATTGTAGTTTTTCTTAAAGTATCATATCATCCAAGCAAGTTTCAAATTCATTTTATTAACTTACAATTACTAAAATTGATTGCAAAGATTCTTCAAGTCAGCAGCATAGTTTGCAAAAGTCATAAAAAGTTCCAAACAGTTAAGCAAAATCGCTGTTTGAATTTCTATGTATATATTTATTTGAATTAAATTTATTATGGCATGAATTATGGGATTATGGTAACGGGATTAGAAACAGACAACACTTGAAGGCTAAAATATAAACAGGGAAATAGATGAGGATGAGATGAACTATGTAATGAATTATAGCATGTACAAATGAACTCAAACGGACAAGTGAATACACATATAGCAAAGTGAAAGTTCAACCGCCTACACGTTATTTTTCTTATTCCCAAAATATCCCAAGTTTCCTCCAATTTCACACCCGGTGTAATTTTCTACATTTGGTCCTTCGACCCGGATCGTGAAAGGAAGCACTACGTGCAGTGAAAATTTGTGTACGGACACTACGTACCTTAATTTTGGGAAAATCGGCACTCCGTGACCGTTGGTGTGAACCAAAGTGTGGACTTAGTCGTTTGCTATCCGTTGTGTTGCGCAAACCACAACGTGGGTTGCCCCGCTATCACGGGCAAATCTGACTTTAGTGTGCTGTGATTCTTGTTTCGTTTTTCTGTGTTGATAAAAACATTTCGTGCGTGCGTATTCTAGTTCGTGAGAAAGGTGACGCCGACCGTTGGAACCATTGCGAAAACCGCCATCCTTGTAAGCAACCATTAGACATCAAGCTCGCGCCAATCGTGATCGTCGTTGCGTACAACTTTCGTGCAAGCTGTGCGAAGTCAGTGAACTTTCTCGCCAATTTTTAAAATAAAAATGGAGAAGAAGTTGAAATCGGTGCAACTGAAAAGGCATCAAGCGGTCGAATTGGTGAAAAGTATCGAACAGTTTACGATCGGCTACATCGAGGAAAATGCCAGTGAAATACCAGTGTGTTTGGAACAATTAGAGAGGTATTATGAGGACTTCCTACAGGCAAATGCAAAAGTGAAGGAACTCGATGAGGAGGCCACAGATGCGAGTGTAAGTGAGCGGTGTGATATGGATACACGGTATCGTCGCGTTAAGGGCTTTCTTCTACGAAAGCAACCACCTCCTACGGCCGCGCAAAATATGCCGAATGAGTCGATGCTATTAGCGAGCTCGACACTCAATAGTTCGGGACGATCAGGTGCAGTGAATTTGCGGCTTCAAAAATCGAATTGCCTACGTTCGATGGCGATGCCACCAAGTGGTTAACGTTCCGTGACCGATTTGTGGCGATGATCGACAGTGCCAGTGAGATACCGAACATAATGAAGCTGCAATATCTGCTGTCCTCGTTGAAGGGCGAGGTTGGTTTGCTTTTCGAGCACACCACGTTGACAGCAGACAATTACGAGGTGACGTGGGCTGCCTTGCTGAAGCGGTACGACAATCCGCGTACGCTGATCCGGGAGTACTATCGGAAGATTCATCACCTGCCGGCAGTGAGCTGTGACAACGTGGACGATTTGGCGCTGCTCGTCGATGAATTCACGCGGCATGTGAACGGTCTGAAGAAGCTCGACGAACCGGTGGACACCTGGGACACGCCACTCGCCAACCTGCTTCTGATGAAGCTGGATTCGTCGACCATTCTGGCATGGGAGAACCACTCAGCGCAACATAAAAAAGATAAGTACAAGGAATTAGTAGACTTTTTGCAAGATCGTGTACGAATATTAAAATCATCGCGCGAGTTTTCCAATAACGGTGACAGCAGTTTTAGAATGGTGGCCGGCAACAGAAGGGTATCCGACCATAGGCCGAGAATTGTGGGCAATGCTGCAACTGCAAGGAGAGCTTCGCCGATTGTTTCAGCTCAACAGTGTGTTTTGGGTTGTGCAGAGCTTCACAATCTGCGCAATTGTCCTGCATTCTTGCGAAAGGACGTACAGCAACGCCGTGAAGTAGCCACCCGTGAGTGACTGTGTTGGAACTGCCTCATTCGCAGTCACCATGTGAGGGATTGTCGTTCCGCGTTTAAATGCACTACGTGCAACGCACACCATCACTCCTTGCTGCACGTAACGCCAATTGTCACAATGGCGGCGCAGTCGGATGATGAAGTGGTTCTGCTGGAAACAGTCCAACTACAACTGGTCGATGATCACGGCAATAAACATACAGCACGAGCACTATTAGATTCCGGATCAATGTGCAACTTTATCTCCGAATCTATGGCCCATCGACTGTTGACACCGCTTTCCAAAGTAAGCATTGCTGTATCGGGTATAGGGCAAATCAAACAGCACGTGAAGGGTTCCATCACGGCGACCGTTCGATCCCTAGGAGAAGACTTCCATTCGTCAATGGAATTTCTAGTGCTCAAGACTCCGTCGGCTGAAATTCCAACCATTCCCTTAAATATTGCGAAATGGAACATTCCGAACGTACAGTTGGCAGACTCGTCTTTCCGGGAAAGGTCGATGTTGTAATCGGTGGAAACACTTTCTGGGAGATACACACAGGAAGGAAACAGTCATTGGGTAACGGAAGGCCATGGCTGATAGAAACTGCGTTTGGATGGGCGATCTCGGGGAATACTTCCCAACTTGCCTGCCCCAATCTACGATTGTGTCACACGGCCGCCAACGAAGGTGCCATCGAACGCTTGCTCCAGCGGTTTTGGGAGGCTGAGAGTATCATGGAGGGTCCTGCCTTGTCAATTGAGGAGGACATGTGCGAAAAACATTACGTAGCTACCACGAGCCGTAATGCACAAGGTCGCTACATTGTGTCCTTGCCGCGAAGCCCCAAACCAGAAAGAACGCTGGGTTTGTCAAGAGAGATAGCAGATCGTCGTTTACTGGGTGTAGAACGTCGACTGAAGGCCAATCCTGAAATGGAAAGGGAATATATTAAATTTATGAGAGAGTATGAGTCATTGGGACACATGGTCGAACTCACGGAACCCGTTGATGACAACAAACCACATTGCTACATTCCTCATCACGCGGTAGTCAAAGAGGGTGCGTGTTGTTTTTGATGCATCCTGCAAAACAACATCTGGCTACTCGCTAAACGATACTCTGCTGATTGGTCCAACAGTGTAGGATGATCTGCTTACAATCATCCTACGCTTTCGAAAACACGCTGTCGCAATAGTGGCAGACGTAGAGAAAATGTACCGGCAGATTCGTTATTGTGAAAACGATCGAAAACTATTGCGCATACGCTACCGTGAATGTCCCTCCGATCCCATTTCCACGTATGAGTTGCAAACGGTGACCTACGGTACCGCAACAGCACCATTTCTAGCCACTCGAACGCTAAAACAAATTGCGCACGACCACAAACAACAATACCCTTTGGCAGTCGACCCAGTGCTACATGATTTTTATGTGGATGATTTGTTGACTGGAGCAGATGATGTAGTAGAGGCCGTTGGAATGCGAACGCAAATTTTGCAAATGCTTGAATCAGCAGGTTTCCTCTTGAAGAAGTGGGCATCGAACGTCTCCGATCCCTTGAAGGAGTTCCGAGCGACGATCTAGCGATCAAACCACTTCTAGACTGGCAAGAAGATCAAGCAATTTCAACATTGGGCTTGGTTTGGGAACCGTCTAACGACATGCTACCGTTCAGAGTCGACCTTCCACCACCCGCTTAAGAGCTTACGCGAAGTTTAGTCCTGTCTTACACGGCCAGAATCTTCGATCCCCTGGGCCTACTAGGGCCAACGGTAATACTTGCCAAAATGTTTCTGCAGCGATTATGGGGGTTGAAGCAAGACGTTAAAACGCTAGATTGGGATCGATCACTACCAATTGACCTTCAAGAGGAATGGAGAAAGCTGCACAATACATTGTACTCGCTACGCGAATTACGAGTGTCTCGGTTTGTTTCACAATTCGGCACAGAAGACCTGCAGCTACATGTATTCGCTGATGCTTCACAAGGAGCATATGGAGCATGCTGTTATGTACGAGCAGTATCCGCAAGAGGCATCCAGGTCAGATTACTAGCTGCCAAGTCAAAGGTGGTAGCGTTAGCAAATACGAGCTCAATTGCCCGGTTGGAGTTGTGTGCAGCACAGCTAGCAGTACACCTTTTTCAGAAGGTGGTTTCTGCACTCAAGGTGTCAGCTACGGCTATCTGTTGGACAGATTCGATGACAGTAATGCACTGGCTGAACTCATCACCGCGTCGCTGGAAACCATTTGTGACCAACAGGGTGGCACAAATACAGGAAGAAACGCGTATCTCCAGCTGGCGTCATGTTCCTGGAGTTGATAACCCAGCGGATGACATCTCGCGCGGGCTGAATCCGGAAGAATTGCTGCAGTGTACACGTTGGTGGCATGGGCCGAGTTGGTTGTCTTACGGACAAGAGAAGTGGCCCCATGATCAACCGGCGATGAAGGAAGGCGAGGCTGACATCGAAGAGCGACTGGCAGTCTCACACATTGTCACTACATCTACGATGTGTGATTTTAGCAACATACTGTTCGCCAAATACTCAAGGTATGGCAAGTTACGGAGAGTGGTGGGTTTCTGCTTGCGGTTCATCACAACGCTTAGGGCAACCAAGGCATCATCGTGCAAGCGCGTTAAGACAAAAGCGGACATCAAGACGTTGCTGCACTCCGTTCCATCGCTTACAGCAGTGGAGCTACAGCAAGCCAAGCTGCCTTTGTGCCAGCTAGCACAACAGGAGTCGTTCGCGGAAGAGCTGGTCGACCTACAACGAGGGAAGCAGATAAGTGCGAGATCGAAGCTGAAGTGGTAGTCCCAATACATCGACGCACAGGGTGTGTTACGTGTCTGTGGCCGGCTAGATAATGCCAACATCCCGGAGGCAACGAAGCATCCGACAGTCCTTGCAGCATCACATCGTCTGTCAGTGCTATTGGTAGAAAGGGTCCATCAGCAGGAGATGCACGCCGGACCACAAGCAATGTTAACCATACTGCGGCAGAAGTTTTGGTTGATTGGAAGCCGAAATATGGTAAAGCGTGTGTATCACCAGTGCCACACTTGCTTTAGAAACAAGCCGACGTTGGTGAAACAGGCGGTAGCGGATTTGCCTGAGTCGCGGGTAACACCAACGAGACCGTTTGCGGTGGGTGGGGTGGATTATTGCGGTCCGTTCTTGTTGAAGTCTACCATCCGCAATCGCAGTCCCACCAAGGCATATATCGCAATATTCGTCTGCTTCGCGACCAGAGCAGTTCATATCGAACTGGTGAGTGATCTCACATCGACTGCATTTTTGGCTGCATTTCGTCGTTTTGTCGCGCGGAGAGGGAAGGTTGCTGAACTGCATTCAGATAATGCAACAACATTCAAGGGGGCAGCGCATGAACTGCATCGTATATATAAGATGCTGAAAATCGATGAGGCTGATAGGAGAGGGATTTTTGATTGGTGCGCCGAAAATGAGATGGTGTGGAAATTATCCCTCCGCGTGCACCTCATTTCGGAGGTCTTTGGGAAGCGGCGGTAAAATCGGCCAAAAAGTACCTTCAAAAAACAATAGGAGTTAGTAGCATTACACAGGAGCATATGCTTACCCTTTTAGCTCAAGTTGAGCAATGTTTAAATTCTCGCCCGTTGGTACCGTTATCCGACGAACCAACTGATTTGGAAGCATTAACCCCGGCTCATTTTCTGATAGGTTGTAGTATGCAGGCAGTACCGGAGGTTGATTTAAGTAAGCTTTCTTCCAATCGGTTAAAAAAGTACCAATTAGTGCAAAAGCATTTACAAGTAATTTGGTCCCGGTAATACCCGGAATATTTGCAGCAGCTGCAAGCCAGAGCAAGGCACGCAAACAATGCGCCGGCCAAGCTAGAAATAAATCAGCTAGTTATAGTAAAGGAAGATAACGTTCCAGCTACCGTTTGGCCGAAGGGGCGTATAACTGCTTTACATCCGGGTAAAGACGGTGTAGTTAGAGTAGTTACACTACGAACAGGCACGGGAAAGGAAATAGTCAGAGCAGTAAATAGAATCGCATTGCTACCTAATCCCATTGAGCAGCAAAGGTTAGAATGTCGCGCAGCTTCACCACGAGAAATATAGTAAACAAACCTTGTTGACATTAGCGAGATGTCAAGTGTTAAAGGTCAGCCAGGTTTATACTTTGCTCGCTCACTTCTTTATATGAATTTATGGCATTTTTGAAATTTCAAAAGAATTCTCTTTTGGTGGCCGGAATGTTTGAATTTCTATGTATATATTTATTTGAATTAAATTTTATTATGGCATGAATTATGGGATTATGGTAACGGGATTAGAAACAGACAACACTTGAAGGCTACAATATAAACAGGGAAATAGATGAGAATGAGATGAATGAAAGTGAAAGCTCAACCGCCTACACGTTATTTTTCTTATTCCCAAAATATCACAAGTTTTCCTAAAATTTCACACCCGGTGTAATTTTCTACAATCGCAATATCGTTTCTTAATGTACCCTTCCTTCCACGTTGCAATTTTTTTTCAGGATACATCTGAAGATGGTACAAAAACCTTAACAGCTGAAAAATTATCGAGACAAACGTACAATCGTTCAGTACTATTATGAGGTCACGGACAAGTAAGGCCAGGTCAGACAAATTGATAGCGCATTTAGTTAATTAATTAGTTCAAATTAAGTTAATTAGTTCAAATTTTACGCGATCATTCATATCGATATTTCCTTTCCGTCGATCCTTCCAAATCCTTCAACAGCTTGCCTTTCCACCATCACTTCGTCTAGTCCACAATTTTGACTGGGGCCCCAAAGGTTAGCCGGAGCACGAGTTCTTAGTTTTTGCGTGATAACATAGACACAGGCCAAATTAAAAAGCGCGCACATCGACTTCGGAATCGATTCTTGAATGAAACCTCATTGTTCATTTTTTCAACAGATAAAAAGAGCGTGCTTGGTGTCAGCCAATTTTTCTTGCTAATTTCTACGGCTACGAACCGTTGTGTTGAGATCGGTTTCGGAGCCTTTTAATGTCGTATGTGCATGTAGTTTGCGTGAGGTATCTCTTGTAACGGATTTTCGCTTTACCAAACTCGTGCGTAGCGTTCAATGCATTTGATCCAACGCTTTGGGCCAACGATGATGAAATGATATTGTTTTGAGCTGTGGGCATGTATCGCAGCTTTCTGCGCTTCCAACTAAGGTAAAAATATTGCACATGTTAAAAAGGAAAATGTTTTCTGCTTGTAATAGTGTAATGCTTCTGATAAATAAAATAAATATGCTTCTGATAGGTCTGGTAGTAATAGTATAATTGTAAACATAACCCCCGGGGGGAAAATGGGGGTATATTGGGTTGACAACACCAAATGGAAGGGGCCCCTCAATCGACGGGATCATCAACGGGGCCCCAAATGGCCGAGGCAATGGAGATTGTTCTTCGTATTATGCCTGTGTATGGCTGTATGTAGATGCAGCTGTAACGGTTTTTGGTCTTGCTGTATTTGCAAAAATTGAAATAGTCGATAAAAACCATATATACATCATATATTGTAAATGAACATGGTCCATAGGTTCCTTCAGTATTTGTGTACTCTTCCCCTCTTCCTTCTAACTGAAACCTTTCCCATTTACCCTTCTCTTCGGTCCACAAACTTGATTTGTTAGATTAGGGCCAAGAATGAAAATTTTAGTTTTTGCATTAAAAGACACACACAATCCACTATCCCAGGCCAGGAATGTGAATATCATTTTTCGTGTGAAACAGCTGTCTGGTTTCGGCACACAATCGCAAAGCGGTAGCAGTTGCCTCGTATACAAGAGCAGGACGGTTCATCCCAGCCAAGAGCGCACACAATGACATCGATTTAACTATTTCTCGAATAAAACCTCAACCCGCTGAAGCACCGTTGATCAAACGACTTTCCTAGGCTTTTTAAAGCGACGCGAGCTTGGTGTCAATTTTTCCTGCTAATTTCTCCGGCTACGAGCCGGTGTATTGAAATTTTGTGTAGGGGCCTTTAAATTTTTGTCTGTGTATGATGTGTGCTTGTGGCTGTTGAAACGGGTTTTCTTTATGGTTAAACGCAGCGTTCTGTTTTGTGTTTCGTGCATTGGATTTTAGCAACAAGTGTCTCCCTTTTTTTTTTTTTGGTGAGCTCGTGCTCCGACCATCCACACCAAGACACCAAATGCACGGGGCTCCTTATTGACGGGGGCCCTTACCGACGGGGGCCCTTACCGACGGGGCCCCTTTCATCGAAGAGTCCACATAATCGTTGGGGCCCCGTAAACCACCTTTGAGTTTTGGCTTCAATATAGCTGTAACGGTTTTTTATCTTGTCTTCACGCAAAAAGTTGTATGTAAATAGTGATAAAACATCATTTTAATATTAACATCGCCCAGTTCCTTTTTGGACATATGAACACCACCCCTTCCCGATTTCCCCTATTTGTCAGTTGACCACACAAGTTGAGTAGGGCCCCGCGTGAAAATTTAAGGTTTTATGTTAAAAGCAGGCACGTTCCACGATCTCAGGCTTGAGATGTGAATACCATTTTTCGCGTGTAAATAGCTGTCTGTTTTCGGCACACATCTGCAAAACAAGTATAGGGGCCCCCAGACAAGCACAGACACGTTTCATCCAAGCCAAATTGAAAAGCGCACACATCGATATCGATGGAATCGTTTCTCGAATGAAACCTCTACCCACTGGAGCACCGTTGCTTGCTTGATGTTAGTCAATTTTTCCTGCTAATTTTACCGGTTACGAGCCGGTGTATTGATATTGTGTTTCAGGGTCTTTAAATTTTTGTTTTGGTGTGTTGTATGCTTATGTTGTGTAACGGGTTTTCGGTGGTAGTTAAGCGCAGCGATCTGTGCATTCCATTTCAGCAGCAAGTTGCTCTGCGTGGTTTTGGGTTTGGGTGCTCGTGCACAGGCCACCCACACCAGCAAAAATTGACGGTTTCTCGCTCTGTCCAATACTTTGCGCCAACGATGATGAGGTATTGATTTGAGTATTGGCAGATTTCTTAGAACATTTAATGTGCTGCTTTGAGTAATATGGGGCCCCGGTTGTCTGCAGTTCGGAGTCCTCGATAAAATACAGTGAGTGAAGCGAAGGGAAAAATGAATCTTTTTGAAATAGATGGTAAAAGTCCCATCCAGAGAGGCCCCTGGCGGTCGCCCAGTCCGCCCACCGTTTAACGCGCCACTGTCAGGAACAAATAGAAAAAGAGTCTGATATTAAATATCGAGGAATAATTATTGATGATAAACTTACTTTTAGTCCTCACATGGACAACGCCATAGCAAAGGTGGTAAAGAAATGTGGAGTCATTAGTACGTTAAACAAAGATCTCAGTTTGATCTCAGATCTTTGCGTAAGTTCAATTACGGTAAGTGTACCAAATATGGCTATAATATGTCACCAGGATACCGATTTTACCCCTGTAAAAATTAGTACTGAAAAAAGAGAGCCTTTATGTTTTCTTGTAGCCTACAATGTGTAGAACATGAGGGTATTTTTAATTTTCACTCAGTGTTAATCAAAATTTTAGAAAAAAAAATAATTTAAAATTGCATCTCAAGGTGCCAATTATGGCTATAGTATTCCTAGCAATTCGCCATAGCTGTACCAATAGTGGCTGTATGCTAAAACTCGTGGATATATACACTAAAAATAACTTTGTTACATTGTTTTAACTCAAATCAAGTAATAATAAGTGCACTGTACCAATATAAGTATGTGAACACCAATACATACGTAAAATTCTTCTTCTTCTTTTTTTGGCTCAACAACCGTTGTCGGTCACGGCCTGCCTGTACCACGGCACAATGGTCATTTGCCGAGATGAAATTCAAAAAATCAACTTTGTAATAGCGCAGTTCCAAAGAATAGGTTTTAATTCTTCTTCTTCTTGTTTGGCTCAACAACCGATGTCGGTCAAGGCCTGCCTGTACCCACTTGTGGGCTTGGCTTTCAGTGACTAATTGATTCCCCCCCATAGCAGGATAGTCAGTCCTACGTATGGCGGCGCGGTCAATTTGGGGATTGAACCCATGACGGGTATGTTGTTAAGTCGTACGAGTTGACGACTGTACAACGAGACCGGCTAGCCCTAAGGTTTTAATACTTAGGGTTAAACTAAGAAAAATACCAAATATGAGTTCTTTATCGTTTCTGTTTCTCTATAATAGACCTCTCATAGTCGAGACTTGTTAAAAACGCAGAAAAATCGTCACTTTTTTTGGAAAACTTTGAACTTTGTAACTGTTTCAAATATGAACCAATTTTGATTAAATTAGGCATATTTAGTTAGCTAAAAGTTAGCTAAAAGTAGTTTAGTTTAGTTAAAAGGTATATTTAGTTAGCTTATAAATTAATGAAATATTTTGAGCTTAGTTAATTTTATGCTAAAATATACGAAAATAACTGAAGAAACCTCCTGAAAATTTTCATCATTATAATTTTTGACTTGATGCCATTATGAAAGAGGCGTAGAGTGAGTCTCATATGTGTCACATGATAGTGTAATGTATACACTATCAATCTGTGAAGAAATAGTCTGCGAAAGTTTGACAGACTATTTAGTGCTAAAACATACAAATGCGTAACTAGGCGGCTAGTGTCCATAGATGCCTAGCATAGCGTATTTCGTGTATTCTACAAAAATATATTCTATGTGATTTGGATCACTTTTTATTTCAATTTAGTAAGTTTTAACTTAGTAAGTAACTTTTAGTTCATGTAGTTATCTTATATGTTAGTTTGTATACTTAGCTAACTTTATTATTAAATATAATGAAGCAAACCAGAACCAAATACAGGCTCTCCCATCCAACTCCTATTCCGACACGTCCTCGTCGTGCAGAGTGGTAACATGTGCCTCCACATATCCAAGCTTGGGTACACGGGCTTGACCCAACCCCTCGGGCGGATGGTGGCACATGGCGAACCAGGAGGGGGGTGGGTATCCCGGGAAACTGGGTGCCTGAACGTCGGGGGGGCAACCCGACGCTAAAAAAAACGGTCACGTGGGCGCGGGGCCAGTCACCCAGTCCCATGAATCAACGACTACGGAAAGCCACAGAAGTTTTCGAAACGGACATCCCGATACCGACCCTACGCAATGCCCCCGGACTACTCTGAAAATGGGCTCATGGAACGTACGCACTCTAAGCGAAGCCGGAGCCTTGAAAAAACTTGATGATGCCCTAGCCACACTGAGCATGGACCTCGTAGCTTAACAAGAGATTCGGTGGCTAGGGAACGGTGTGCACAACAGGCGTGGTAAGCATTGCTACGACATATACTACAGCTGCCACGACCGCCACCGCGTGCTCGGATTTCAAGGCTATAAACGATAGGTTATGCACCCTGCGCATGCGAGGCAAATTCTTCAATATAAGCCTCATAAACGTTCACGCCCCTACCGAAGATAAAGAGGAAGAGGAGAAGGACCTTTTTTACGGCCGCCTCGCTAGAATCGTAGATGCGTGCCCCAGGCATGACCTCATAATCATCCTGGGGGACTTCAACGCAAAAGTCGGTAGGGAGCCAATGTACCGCCAGTACACTGGCTCTCACAGTCTGCATGAGCACAGTAATGATAATGGTAGTAGATTGGTCCAGTTCGCCGCAGCGAACAATCTGGTTGTAGGAAGTACCAAATTTGCGCGCAAAAAAATCCACAAAATTACATGGGCGCACCGGGTGGAGAATCCTTCAACCAGATCGACCACGTGTTAATAAGCCGCCGACGACAGTCGAGTCTGTTAAATGTCAGAACATATCGAGGAGCCAATATCGATTCCGATCACTACTTGGTTGGCTTAGTGATACGTTGTAGAATCGCCCGCCCCCGCGCCAATCGGGGTGGAGAAAACACGCAGCCTCGGCTCAACACGGACTCTCTAAGGGACATTACTGTCCAACAGGAATTCAAAACCGCTTTAGAAGAGTCTCTACTACCAGAAGACAGATAAGAAACTACGAGCGAGAGGTGGAACGCTCTAAAAACAAAAATAATAAACTGTGCAAGAAATATACTCCCACCACGTCGTGGCAACACCAAATCTGGCTGGTTCGACGATGAATGCAGACAAGTGACCGAACGTAAGAATGCTGCATACCGAGCAATGCAGCAACGGCATAGAACGCGGGCATGCGCAGAGGAATATTCACGGCTCAGACACGAAGAGAAACGAGTTCACCGCTCCAAGAAGCATGCTTTGGAAGAGCAAAACATACGGGAACTCGAGCAAACCAGAGAGGCGTACGGACCGACACGAAAGTTTTACCAAGCGATAGCAGGTCACCGAAACAACGTTGTACCTAAGGTAACCTGCTGTCGCAACAAGGATGGAGATCTGGTCAGTAACCAGCCAGAGGTCCTCTCGCGGTGGGCTCAGTACTTTGATGAATTACTCAACGACCAGTTTAGCGAACAGCTAGAAGCGCCACTAGCAGATAGTGTCATGCTACTGCCACCTAGCATAGAAGAAACACGAAAGGCTATCCGTCGGCTGAAAAATAACAAGGCACCGGAACCGACGGAATTGCAGCCGAACTGGTCAAGAATGGAGGTGCACGACTGGAAAACGAGATTCATCAAATTGTTACTGAGGTGTGGGATAGCGAATCGATGCCTTGTGATTGGAATCTCGGCATCATCTACCCCATATACAAGAAGGGAGATAGGTTGGACTGCAACAACTACAGGGGTATTACGGTGTTGAATACCGCCTATAAAATATTCTCCCTGATCCTTCAGGATCGCCTTGTCCCGCACGTCGAAGAGATAGTCGGAAACTATCAAAGAGGATTCCGAAACGGAAAATCTACCACTGATCAGATCTTCACCATGCGGCAGATCTTGGAGAAGATGGCTGAATACAGACACGACACATACCATCTCTTCATTGACTTCAAAGCCGCATATGATAGCATAGCCAGGTTAAAACTGTATGACGCTATGAGCTCTTTTGGAATCCCGGCCAAACTGATAAGGCTAGTTAGAATGACTATGACCAACGTCACATGCCAGGTGAGGGTGGATGGAAAACTCTCAGGACCTTTTGCTACCACCAAAGGTCTGCGCCAGGGGGACGGACTTGCTTGTCTCTTATTCAACCTGGCGCTAGAGAGGGCCATCCGTGACTCGAGGGTGGAGACTACGGGAACCATCTTCTATAAGTCAACCCAGATCCTGGCATACGCTGATGATATAGACATCATTGGTCTGCGGCTCTCCTATGTAGCAGAAGCCTACCAAGGGATCGAGCAGGCGGCAGAGAACCTCGGATTGCAGATAAACGAGGCAAAGACCAAACTGATGGTGGCAACATCAGCGGGCCCGCCAACAAATAATCAGAATCTACGTAGGCGTGACGTGCAGATAGATGAACGCACTTTTGAAGTCGTCCCACAATTCACCTATCTTGGGTCAAAGGTCAGCAACGACAACAGCATGGAAGCTGAGTTGCGCGCAAGGATGCTGGCTGCCAACCGGTCATTCTACAGCCTGAAAAATCAGTTCACCTCAAAGAACCTGTCGCGACGGACGAAGCTGGGACTATATAGTACCTATATAGTACCAGTACTCACATACGCCTCTGAGACATGGACACTGTCCAAATCTGACGAAACCCTCTTAGCCGCGTTCGAGAGGAAGATGCTCAGAAGGATACTTGGCCCCGTATGTGTGGAAGGACAATGGAGGAGCCGCTATAATGACGAGCTATACGAGATGTACGGCGACCTCACTGTCGTACAGCGTATAAAGCTCGCCAGGCTCCGGTGGGCTGGCCATGTTATACGCATGGAAACGAACGACCCAGCCCGTAAAGTTTTTTTAGGCCGTCCACAAGGACAGAGGAGGCGTGGTAGGCCCAAATTGAGGTGGCAAGATGGCGTGGAGGCGTCCGCCATTAAGGCCGGGATAACGGACTGGCAGACGAAGGCGCGAGACCGTGAGCGGTTTCGGACACTCCTGAGGCAGGCCAAGACCGCAAAGCGGTTGTAGCGCCGGATAAGTAAGTAAGTAATTTGGTACCCTAGATTATAAACGTATGTAAGGAACATAATTGTAAAATATAGGCATAACAGGAAAACACTATGAATACACCAGCACCTATTGGCGGTTTGGGAGAAGAAGAACTTCTAAAAGTCATGACAAACGAAATATTGGGATAGAGGGGAGTATGCTGCAAATAATATTTGCAAGAAAGAAAATGCATCCAGAAGTTTTGTATAATGATCTGTATTATCTGATTCGTTAACCAGTTCAATATCAGTAGCTACACGCACTAAAAAAGGACAGGGTTTAACTTTACAAATGAAGTAATACTTTGTTTATACCTATGGTTGAAACAAGTGCAGCTAATCTGATTTTTTTCGGATAGTTGTAAAACCAAAATCATTAACCAGC
>NW_024428550.1:0-24671 GCF_017562075.2 Anopheles merus | reverse complement strand
CATTTTCTACAGACTACTATGATGTGTTCATTGCACAAATGTTTTTCTCAACACTCCTCCTCAACGTGTGCCATGAAGCCCTAACATCTCCGTAAATTTTCTTTGTTTCGTTGCTCCTAGTGGTTTCGTTAGAATGTCCGCAACAATCTCTTCCGTGGGACAATATTCAAGCATCATTTTTCTAGATTCACACTGTTGTTTGACAAAGTGTTCTTTTGTTTCAATGTGTTTCGATCGACGATTGGTTCTATCAGAGTTGACAAATGCAACTCTGGTTATCCTCAAAGATTTTAACGGGTGTTTTCAATATGTTTCTCCGAAGTCTTTCATCAATCGAGTAAGCCACATTTGTTCTTGAGTAGCTTCACTTAAGGAAATATATTCTGATTCCATCGACGATAATGCAATGCTGGTTTGTTTGCGACTGGCCCATGACACAGCTCCACTAGCATAGAAAACACACATATCCGGTAGTCGATTTTCTTGTTATAGTATCACCTGCCCAGTCAGCATCAGTGTTGTAACCGTTGTAGGGTTCCGCCGAACTGTCAGCCAAGCGCATCGCAGATAGGACAAAAAATAGTTTAAATAGGGAACGAACGGCAGTTTCTGCCCCCTTTCAGTAAAACGAATTCACCGAGAGAACAAGCCACAAAACGCCTAAAATAAAAACTAATTTTTTGGCACCCCGCCTAAGCCTAAAAAATTCGGTTTCTTTGTTAGTTTCTAACATTCCAAAAAATTAGTGCTAAGCTAATTTTCATCGCGTGTGGTGTTAAAGTATATCGGTGAAGTGATACTGCGCTGCGATAGCCAATTCTCGCGATCGCGATTGTTCCCGTGTGGTGGTATAGGAGAGCTGTAGTGCGGTGAAAGGTGAAATGGAGCAGGCGAAAGATTCGAGCAAAGTCGGGCAGGATTGCAACTCTACCCCCGTAATGAGCCCGACAATGGGACGTGATGGCGCTCGGTCCATTGCAGCATCAACGAGCCCCATCCTAGAGCAGGAATCGGCGGTATCCCCGGTGGTAGCGGGCACGAGCCAGTCTGTATCAGAAGGGCAGGTGCGAGGCAAGACAACGTCGGATACTAGCTCCAGAGCGCCAGGATTAACCGCTGGTAGCTTTGATGGTGAATCCTACCGAAGCCACGTAGGTGGAACAAGGGACGACAAACGAGTGGAGGGTGAAATCGTTCGTATGCCAGCGCACGAACGACGACAGCGAGTAGCGGAGATTGAACGTGAGCTCATCGCACTTCGCGAAATGTGTCAACTCGAAAAGATGGAAGAATGGTGCCGGGAAACGGATCGTTTGGGAGCACCGTCGTTAAATCCGCTTGAGTACGAGGATCGAGCCGCGTTCGAAGAATGGATCCGCGGGATGGAAAGTTCTATGAGGCAGACCGAACGTAGAGTAAATGGCGTCACCAGAGGTCAAGATCCTCGGGAACATCAAAGTAATCATGGCGCGCGAGTTACTTATACGGATGGCGAAGGGACGAGGCGTCTTGCGCGAGCGCCTTGTGACAAATCTGCGCCACTCAATAAAGGGTACGATGAACGTGTGGCTTATAATGAACGCGTAGCCCTAAATGAACATGCGTTGCAAAATGAACGAGTGAACTACAATGAGCGCCTGGCGTATGGTGAGAGCGCAGCGTACGGTGAGCGCGCGGCTTACAGTGAACGCACGACGCACGGTGAACACGCGGCACACGGTGAACAAGCGACGTACGAAGAACGCGGCACTTACGGCGAACGCGCGAATTATGATGAACGTGCAACGTACCGTGAACGTGTGACCTACGGAGAACGCACTACTTGCCCTGGGTATAATGTATTCGACGCGAGAGGATCGGGTATACCACGTACATCAGGACACTTTATGCGCACAAATTACACTGACCCGCACATGACCGCTCACACTAACACACTCGCACAACAAACGCCAGCACTGAACACACTTTTAAACCACAGTCAAATAGCAGCCCGCCAAGGGTTTCCACGAGACTTACCGACGTTTTCGGGGTCTGTCGAAGAGTGGCCGCGTTTTATCGCGACGTATACACGCACTACTATTGCATCCAACTATACCGACGACGACAATTTAGTGCGACTCCAGCACTGCCTCAAAGGTGCTGCATTAGATACCGTCGGACATTTGCTATTGTTTCCAGATGGGTTGAAGGAAGTTATGAGCACTTTGCGAGCTCGCTACGGCCGACCGGACTTGATAGTAGATCGAGCGGTTGAGAGAGTCAAGAAGCTGCCTGCGCCTAGGATGGAGAGGCTCGACACGATAGTTGAATTTGGGTTCGCTGTTAAAAGGTTGATTGCGACCGTACAAGTGTCGGGACTGCTCGACTATATGTATGACGTGGTGCTCCTCAAGGAACTGACGAAGAAGTTGCCACCCATGCTATGTATTGAATGGGCACGGCTGAAGAAACGGTCACGTGATGTTAATGTGCTCCAATTTGGGCGGTGGATTGGCGAGTTGGCTGATGATCTGTGCGCGGTCATCGATATGCCCGACAGACTTGAACGAACGGAGAGGAGTGTCCCCCCCCCCCCCCCCCCCCCCCCCCCCGGAACAGCAATCAGCGATATTTGCCACATCGATCGACGGTCGGGATAAATCAGCATACAACAGGTCGCCAAGGTAACGCATACTGTAACACAACCGTCGTGCAAGAGGACTGCCTGCCTCATTCGCCGACTAGTGACTCTCTGCTTTTATCGTGCATATTATGTGGGGGTACGTGTGAATCTCTTTGTAAATGTGTGAAATTCTTAAGAACGTCGGTAGCAGCGAGAAGGGCCTTTATAAACGAGAGAAAACTCTGCCGCAAGTGCCTGCGATATCACTATGGCAGGTTTCCCGTCACGAACGCGTGCGGCGTCAACGGATGCAACCTCCTTCATCACGCGCTTCTGCACCAGGACGATGGCCTCCCCGGAAGTTCCGAGACGTCAGCACATGAAACAAAAGGTATTCGTATTAATACTCATTCGGGAACTAACGAAAGCGTCTTATTGAAATACGTTCCACGTCCACGAATATGACGGTTCCACGTCGACCTTCATGGACCACGAGCTGGTAGACGAACTTGGTTTGAAGGGAACACCACATCCGCTATGCGTCCAATGGACCGGTGACGTCACACGTGAAGAGAAAATTTCTGTTCGTCTAACGGTACGCATTTCGGGAAAGCAAACTTCGACAGCGATATACGAACTTTCAGCCGTCCGCACAGTTCGCAAACTAGCTCTTCCCAAGCAGTCCATGAATGTGTCGCTGCTTGTTAAAAGATACGCATATCTGCAGGGTCTGCCCTTGGAGTCTTATGCTAACGCGGAGCCGCGCTTGTTGATTGGCGTAGATATTTGTAGCATGGGACAATCTCTGAGGAGTGTAGAGGGGAGACGTGACGAGCCAATCGCCTCGAAAACCCGCTTGGGTTGGGTGTTGGGGGGACCATGTTCAGTGGCCACCAATACGCCGGGATCTACTCTGCTTTCCTTTCACATATATGTGTGCAATGAGCCTGACGATGGTCTTACTGCTGCGGTAAAAGAACATTTCGCCCTGGAATCGATCGGCATCGATAAGACAGTGCGCTTAAGAGAATCCAAAGACAACGAACGGGCTCTCACGTTGCTGGAACGGAAGACGAAATTTGACGGCCATCGCTACGAAACCGGCCTCCTTTGGCGATATGACGACATCAAGCTGCCTTGCAACAGATCTGTCGCGTTGAAGCGGTCTGTATGCCTACAACGAAAATTAAAAAATGATCCCATTTTAGCAAAGGCAGTACGAGAAAAAATGGCAGATTACAAGGAAAAAGGATACATCAGACGCCTAACCGACGATGAACTGAACGAGAGAAGTAATAAAGATTGGTACTGTAGGGATTGAGATAGGACAGGGAAGTGATAATAAAATGAAAATAAAAAAAGGAAGCAGGCGATGAACTAATCTATCAGTTGAATGAGAAGGAGTAATACTGATAGGAATGGTTAATAATAATATTCAAAACAAAAATTGAATTACCCTTGCAAGAAAATATTTAATCAAGCAATTTGCTTGAAAGGGCGAAAGAGCTTCAAGCGCAAGACAGGCCGGGCGAAACTGGAAAGTAAAGGAAGTTGGGAAAGACGGACGTCAGTCTTGTGGTTGATCAATTGAAGTAAGGTTGTGGGGAGGTTTAAAGCGATGAAATAAAGAAAAAAGTTTGATAAAAGTAAAAAAATAGATAAAAGT
The DNA here is from genome assembly GCF_017562075.2 of Anopheles merus. Lineage (NCBI taxonomy): Eukaryota > Metazoa > Arthropoda > Insecta > Diptera > Culicidae > Anopheles > Anopheles merus. The sequence goes on along the minus strand of NW_024428550.1, from coordinate 20,403 downwards.
GAAAAAAATGTCCATCGATCACGACAGGTACCTGCCCATCTTCCCGGTTGTCAATCCTAATAAACCAGGAAAGATTCGAATGGTGTTCGACGCGGCGGCAAAGGTACGTGGGGTTTCTTTAAATACGTAACTGGGTCTCGAACTCACCGATGGTCGTAGCATCACTACAAGAGACGCCAGGAAATGAAAAGAATGTCAACATGGGAAGCGGTACGACTACTGAGAAGGTGCTAGGAATGTGGTGGGATACTTCGTCGGACGCGTTCACCTTCAGATTATCCCCTAAGTATGATCTCGATCTGCTAATGGGAAAAAAGCCAGCAACGAAGCGTGAGATTCTTCGCACTCAAATGAGTCTATACGACCCGATGGGCCTGCTAGGACACTTTATAATGTTCCTAAAGGTCCTCCTTCAAGAAGTATGGCGCGGCGGATACAGTTGGGATCAGGTACTAGACGGGCAGGTAGAGGAGAAATGGACAACGTGGCTGCGAGTGCTACCTGAGGTCGAAAAAGTATTTATCCCTAGATCCCTAGAAAACGGAACAGCCGCAGTAGCCTATCTGCGTTTCGAAGAAGATGGAAAGATCGAATGTGCTCTCGTCGGGTCTAAAACACGCGTTACACCACTAAGATTCTTATCTATTCCCAGACTCGAGCTACAAGCAGCAGTCATCGGAGCCAGATTAGCTAACACCATTTGTCAGAGCCACAGGATATCTGTAAATCAGACGATCTTCTGGACAGATTCCCGTAATGTGTTAAGCTGGCTACAGTCCGATTCTCGCCGATACCACCAGTTTGTAGCGTTCCGTATTGGCGAACTCCTCGAAATGACAAACGTCGAGCAATGGAGGTGGATCCCGACGAAGCTTAACGTTGCGGACGACGGCACTAAGAGGACTCAAGTCCCGGACCTATCACAGAGCAGTCGATGGTTTCGTGGACCCCCCTTTCTTTGGAAACCGGAGCCAGAGTGGCCAGCAAATGACACACCTGCGAAAGATACGACGGAAGAAATAAGGAAGCAAGTAAGTGTTCACCGCGTTATTGAACAATTCATCCTGTTCGATCGTTTCTCCAGATGGAAGCGCGTCCTACGTTCGATTGGTTTTGTCATCCGCTTCGTCATGAACACACTACGTTGCTTAGCTAAGGACGCCGCAAGAAAGGGACCACTCGTTCAGGAGGAGCAGGCAGAAGCGGAAGCCGCCCTTTATCGAGCCATTCAGCGTAAAGCTTATGCGCGTGAGATCGAGTGTCTTCGCAGACCGAGCGGGAAAACTCACCCATGGAAGAAAGCGATTGATAAAAAGAGCCCTATCTATAAACTCTCTCCTATAGTCGACAGTCGCGGAGTTCTTAGACTCGAGGGACGGCTTTCCGAGTGCGCAGACATTGGCGAACAAACTCGCACTCCGATCATTCTTCCTGGCAACCACCGCGGTACGTATTTGCTGATGCAGGAGTACCACGAAAGATACAAGCACGGCAACCACAGTACTGTGATAAACGAATTGCGGTCGAAATACTACATACCCAGATTACTAGGGGAATACCGTCGAGTAAGAAGATTGTGCCAATGGTGCAAGGTGAAAAACGCGCGTCCGGATCCTCCACGGATGGGAAATATACCTCGACAACGTTTGGCGATTGGTCGGCTATCCTTCTCATTCACAGGTGTGGACTGTTTCGGGCCGTTCCTCGTAGCAGTCGGGAGGCGAGTAGAGAAACGTTGGGGCGTGATATTCACCTGCCTAACGACCAGAGCTGTACACCTAGAGATAGCACATTCCCTCAACACAGCGTCGTGCATTATGGCTATCCGTAGGTTTATAGCCAGGTGCGGATCGCCGCTAGAGATCATCAGTGACCGAGGGACCAACTTCGTCGGAGCGTCGCGTGAACTGGATGAGGCGCTGAAACTGGTCGACCATGAGAAGCTGATGGTTGAGTTTTGCGGACCGAACCTGAAGTGGACCTTCAACCCGCCGGGAGCCCCACATTTCGGAGGGTGCTGGGAGCGGCTCGTTCGTTCAGTAAAAACGGTGCTGGGCAAACTCGACCTTCCACGGCGACCGACAGACGAAGTACTTGGTTCAACATTCACAGAGATAGAGCTCATTCTTAATTCCAGACCGTTGACGTATGTGCCACTGGATAACGAGATGTCCGGACCGATCACCCCAAACCACCTGCTATTGGGGAGTTCGAACGGAAGCAAACCACCTATTCCGCCGTGTGAGGGACCAGCCGCCGTGCAATCGGGTTGGAAAGCTGCTCAACTAAATGCCGATATATTCTGGAGAAAGTGGGTGGCCGAGTACTTACCAACGCTAACTCGTCGAACGAAGTGGTTCCAGCCGGTGCAACCTATCCAGGAAGGGAACATCGTGATCGTAGTCGATAACACCCTCCCTCGCAACTCTTGGCCTAAAGGACGTGTGACCTCTGTCGTACATGCTAAGGACGGGCAAGTTAGGCAGGCCACCGTTGTTACGGGTTGCGGAACGTACGTAAGACCTGCGCACAAAATAGCCGTTTTAGATTTAGAAAAGGAAATGGTACTTACCACAAAACCGCAGACTGTGTTACGGGAATAATCGATCCCGACCACGTTTTCCATAGCGGAAAGTAAACAAGGCTGACAGTTGAAATAGCAGCGAGACGACAATACAAGCGATCTAGATCAAAAGCGTCTCGCTCGGGGGACAATGTTGTAACCGTTGTAGGGTTCCGCCGAACTGTCAGCCAAGCGCATCGCAGATAGGACAAAAAATAGTTTAAATAGGGAACGAACGGCAGTTTCTGCCCCCTTTCAGTAAAACGAATTCACCGAGAGAACAAGCCACAAAACGCCTAAAATAAAAACTAATTTTTTGGCACCCCGCCTAAGCCTAAAAAATTCGGTTTCTTTGTTAGTTTCTAACAATCAGAATAACCAATCAAATCGCTACCAGAGCAATATCTGGTCGCGTACACACCGATATGTATAGAAGAGCACCAACTAGACTTCTATATTGAGTAGTGTCTTTCAAAATAGAGCTTGAGTCTTGCTGCTTCAAGAATCCTTCATCCGTCGGTGTTTTCACAGTTTTTGCTTCACTCAATCCGAACTTACGAATCAATTTTTCAATGTAACCTTCGAGGCTAACGCTGTAGTTACCTTTTTCACATTTAACCTCCATTCCCAGAAAGTAACTAACTGGTCCAAGGTCCGTCATTTCGAAATGTTCGGTTAAATCGTGATACACAGAATCAATGAGAGTCTCGTCCACACAACCGACTATCATATCATCCACGTACACTAAAATGTAGACTCTTTTTCCATCTTCAGTTTTAATGTAGAGACACTGATCAGCAGCACTTTGTTGGAAGCCAATCTCTAGCAGAACACCGTGCAATTTCTGGTTCCAACATCGAGCTGATTGTTTCAGACCATAAATACCCTTTTTCAATCGACAAACCAAATGCTCTTTGTCTTTTATCTCATATCCAGGTGGTTGTCGCATAAAAAAAGCTCCTGATCTAGATCACCATATAAATAGGCCGTTTTAATATCTAAATGCCGTAATTTCATCTGTGTTTTAGAAGCTATAGCGAGTATCAAACACAATGTTGTATGGCTTGTGACCGGAGCAAATACTTGATCATAGTCTTCTCCAAATTGCTGGGAATAGCCTTGCGCCACAGACGAGCTTTGTGTTTGATTACTTGTCCATCTGCATTTCTCTTCAACTTAAAAATCCAGCGGCAACCAACAACCTTTCTGCCAGCAGGTAGCTCTACCAATGCATCCCATGTTCCGTTTTCTTCGTGTGATTTCAGTTCATTTTCCATTGCCGATATCCATTTTTCGCGCGCTTCGTTTTGTTCAGAAGATCCCGCCATATAACTTTCCTCCCTGAATCGAACAGGTGCGATGCCTTTTGTTGTTCGCATGGACCTACGTACACTTTGATGCATTTCGTTCATGTTCGATTCCCTAATGCAGGAGGATTCAGCAGAAGCCTCCATTTGAACGATGTTTTCTCTCGTGGTAGTTTCTTCTGCGCGATATAATGAAGGAGTTGATCCAAGTGCCAGTACCACTACTCCTCCTGATGTCGTTGGTTTCGGTTTAGTTCCAATTTTCTCAACCTCGCACTGTTCTAAAAATTTTGCGTCATGACTAATGGTAATTGTTTTCGTCTCCAGGTTTACGAATCGATAGGCTTTCTGATTGTCCGCGTATCCGACGAACACCAACTTTTCAGCCTTTTTATCCAACTTACGCCGTTTTTCTTTAGGAATGTGTACAAAAGCTTCTGAACCAAATACTCGAAGATGTTCATACGAAGGATTCTTTCTGTGCCACATTTCGTAAGGTGTCGATTCCAGTAAGGAGGATGGCAAGCGATTTTGTAAATAATTGGCAGTAGTGATCGCTTCACCCCAGAACACCTTGTCCATGTTCGATTCTGCCAACATGCATCTCATCATTTCAACGAGGTACCGGTTCTTACGTTCAGCCATGCCGTTTTGTTGTGGAGAATATGGGGCAGTTTGTTGATGCACGATCACGTTGATGATCTACAAAAAAATCCTTGTCCGAGGAAACTTGCGTTTTCCGTTTCCATCCATGGAAAACAATTTGCAGCTTCCGACACCAGCTGACTTGATGGAATCTCCGTTCGCTAATGAAATCGAGGATTGCTTCGATTTATCTATTAATTTCAAAATAGACATATCGTTCGTCATATGAGAAGTTGCACCAGAATCGAAACACCATGGTCCAGTTTCGTTTCCTTCTCCAATTAACAAACATACTTCCTCTCGATTGTCTTCATTAGCAACGTTGACGCTTTCACCATCTAGTTTACTTCTTTTGTCTGCAGCCTATTTTCTACAGTCTTTTCTTATGTGCCCATTCTTCTTGCAATAATGGCACTGTTTTTCCTAGTTGGTTGTTAGTTTCCTGTCCTTCCCAAATTTCGTGTTGTTCTTTCCTCCAGATAGTAACGCTTTATCTTCATCTGCACCCTCAGCTCGACGTCTTCCTTCATCCAACAATTTGCCTTTTACATAATCCACCGTAAGATCTTCATCAGGCCTACTTTCCAAAGCCACGATCAAACCATCAAAGGATTTCGGCAAACTGGACAACATTAACGCGACAAAGGATGGATCTTTCATTTCTTCTCCGAGTGCAATTAAACGAAGTCGCAGAGAACATAGTTCTTTGAGATGGTTAGAAATGTCTCCACCTTCAGTCATTTTTGTGGCAAACATTTTTCGCATGACGTGTATTTTGCTGGACAAAGATGAACGCTCATGATAGCCTTTTAGGGCATCCCACATATCTTTCGATGAACTCGTTTGCATGACATGGATGAGTTGGCTGTCGTCCAACGACAGACCGATCAGTGCCCTAGCACGTTCATCATTCGCAATCCATGCAGCGTCGGGACTTGCTGGTTTCGAATCTTTCACGACAGTCAGCACCTTTTCCCTTGCTAACAAAAGTTCCATCTTGAATTTCCATATTGCGTAATTTTGATCATTTAATTTTTCAATGGTGACGTGTGATTCAGACATGTTTCTAGATTTAAGTTTTCAGTGTTTCTTCAAGATTAAAATTTTCGATAAGTTTTTCAGTATTTCTTCAAGATTAAAATTTTCGATAGATTGTTACTTCAATATAACACAAACTTAACACTTGTTCGACAGTACTTCTGGGCCCATAACCTATTGAGCGGAGTTATAACACAGTGCAATAAAGGAGGAGCAGAAACTAAACAATGAACTTGTATGTAATGTATTTTAAACTAGACTGATAATATTAAACATTTTCTACAGACTACTATGATGTGTTCATTGCACACATGTTGCTTTCTCAACATATAACAAGTTCTGTTTAGCAGATATGGTACACCGGTCTATCAGCCGATGCGACGAATTCTGATACCTTTGGAGGAGTCAGTAGATCGGAAGTTAGATGGATTGTTAAAAAGGGATATAATCGAGATAAAGACTGGACGACGACATGGGTTTCACCATTGGTCGTAGTGGGAAAGTCAAACGGAGAGCCTCGTTTGTGTCTTGATCTCAGAAGAGTCAACGAAGCGGTATTAAGGGAACATCATCCAATGCCTTCGGTGGACGATTTTTGGGCGAAATTAGGACGCGGACAGCTGTGGAGTAAACTTGTTGTTAAGGAAGCATTTCTTTAGATCGAAATAGACGAGGATTCGCGAGACGTGACAACTTTCATAATCCGACGAGGGTTTTACCGTTTCAAGCGGCTGCCGTTCGGTTTGGTAACTGCTCCAGAGTTATTTGAAAAGGCGATGAAACTCTATCTGGTTGCGTAGGAACAATTTGGTATCTCGATGACGTGCTAATTGAAGGCCAAAATTTGCAGGAGCATGATGAACAGTTGAATAAGGTAATGGAATGTTTGAATTGAATTTAATAAATTTACTGAATAAATGGTTCTTTTCTATCATATGCAGGTTCTTAGTCGATTAAAAAACCGTGGAATAGAATTGACCTGGGAGAAATGCCAATGGCGAGTATCAGAGATAGAATTTTAAGGACACAGTCTTAATCAAGAGGGAATTATGCCAGCTAGAAACCAAATTCAAACTATTATATCGTTCCGTGAACTGCGATGTGAAATAGAAGTTCGTAGTTTTCTTGGGTTGGCAAATTACATGAATAAGTTCGTACCGGTCTGTTCGCACGCATTGGGTGCGTACAAACTGCGTCCACGGACCTGCCCACGCTCGAATGCAGAGCCGATTGCATACGATTGTATCTTTACCATTAACATGAAAGGGACAGGGCTTATACCACGAACGTACCCGAAAGGTATGCATGCTTCACCCATCAGGATCTAAAGGCAAGGACAAGGCAAAAGAGACACAGAAAACTTTCCTCACGGCTACACATGTCCTCTAGACGCGTTGTCTATGCGTCTCGCTCAGTATCACAGCGGCATACGGCAGGTAAGCAGCACAAATGCTGCTTCCTGATACGCACACATGTTTAACGAACACATCTATTCGGGTTGGCTCGGTAAAGGTCGGGTTTACCCGACGGAGTAGCCGGAACGTAAAGGCGCAAACTTTTTCATGATTTTGTATGACTTCGGCTGTTTTGGACTGTACGTGTAGTCGCAGGCATTCAGTTCGATAATAGTGACAAACATCGTGTTATCAGCTTCGCTTCCAATGCATTAACGGACACAGGACATCGTTACTGTCAGACTGAAAAGGAAGCATTAGGTATTGTTTGGTGCGTTGAACGTTTCCAATATTATTTACTAGGAAAAGAATTTGACATATTCACGGATTGTAAGGCATTAAGCTATCTCTTCTCGAAAAGATCAAAACCGTGTGCGCGCATAGAAAGATGGGTATTGCGTTAACAAGCATTCGACTATAGGATCGTGTTTATGTCAGGGAAAGATAATGTAGCTGATGCATTATTTCGGCTTCCAGTACAAAATGCGACACCATTCGATCCATTAGAAGAAATATTTGTAAGAGAAGTGGCAACCAATGCGGCAAATTCTTCAGGGTTGAACTGGAGTGATATAAAAACAGAAAGTAGACAAGACGTAGAAATTCAAGAAGTATTAACGTTATTGAACACGGGAAAAACTAAAGAGCTACCTATCGAGTACCGTGTGATTGCCAATGAATTATGTGAGCTAGGAGGAGTTCTTCTTCGAGGAGATCGGATTGTCGTACCATTAGTTTTAAGGGATAATGTGCTGAAAACGGGCCATGAGGGACATCCGGGCATCACTATGATGAAAAATCATCTAAGATCTCATGTTTAGTGGCCAAAGATGGATGGACAGGTGGAACAATTTGTTAAGAATTGCCAAGGCTGCACACTTGTAGGGGCACCAGCACCTCCGGAACCCTTACAACGAAGCAAATTACCTGTTTCTCCTTGGCACATAATTGCCTTAGATTTGCTCGGTCCTCTCCCAGAAGGACAACATCCCCTAGTAGTAATCGATTGCTACAGCCGATTCATGGAAGTGTGTGAAATGGAAACGACAACTACCAGAGATGTTATAAAAGAACTTTCAACAATGTTTAGTCGGTACGGCATTCCAATTGCACTGAAACGCGCAACGCGCCACAACTTAGCAAAGAATTTACGGAATGGAAGGAGTTTTGTGAGACGAATGGTATTAAACTCATGAATACCATTCCCTATTGGCCTCAATCGAACGGAGAGGTTGAACGTCAAAATCGATCAATTCTAAAACGGTTGCGTATGTCCCAAGAACTTAAACGAGACTGGCGTCAGGAACTATATCTGTACCTACTAACATACCATTCAACCAAGCATCCGACTACGGGAAAATCTCAGGGAGAAATCATGTTTGGTCGACGGACCAAGTGCAAATTACCGTTTGTTGGAACCTTATAACAGCGGCTTAGGATGGTTCCAACGACCTGTCAATATTATCGTTAGGAAGAGAGAAAAAGAGGAAAGCAGAGGAGAAAAAGAGAGAGAATATGCAACAAAATAGCATAAAAAGGGTTCGAAAGACAAACCACGGGGGTATTACCAAATAAACAGCGGAATAAAGAGACCAATTTTTTGGCAACATCTTACGATTAAAACTAAAACTATCGAAGTGTTCGGCATTAAATTATTTTTCCGCTTTATTTTCTAACAATCCAAAAAATTGCGGTCAACTTTCGAGTCGAAATATCGTTTCGCGGATCTAAGTCAAAGTAAGTCGCGCGGGCGTTTCTATCGCGTAAATAAAACCTTGTGTCGTGAGTGATGAGTGAAGGGAAGGCAGAGTACGCGTCGTATGCGGAGGGTGAAACTAGCTACCGAGAGACGAGTCCAATGGTGGAAATCGAGAACGTGGCCATTGACCCTAGCGGAGCATCGTTCATCCTGGGAACATTGCGCGAGGCTGCCATCCCGTCGGAAGTAGACACCCCCGGAAGGTATATTCCTGTGTCAGGAAAATTGATGCCTTATGAGTGGGTGCAGAGTAAGGCGGGAACTTCACATCGCTTCAAATTCACCACGTCGGAAGTAGTTACCTTGAGGAGCATTCCCGAAGCGGGAAACGCAAGACCTCGCAAACAGGTGCAGAGTAAGGCGGGTGAGTTGCACGGGTACGAGACGCAAAGATCGCGGGTCGGGACGGAAGGGACGCGATCCGCGCACGAAGGTCGACGATATAAAAAATATAAACTCCAACGAAAGCTGCGGACACTCAATGACGAGGATGTCAAAAACGGCTTAACGCAGCACACAGATTGTGACATTCCGGTGAAATTGGAAAAAGATTTCACGATATGGTCTCGCGGCGTGGAACTTTCAATGAGGAAGAGCACAGCGAAAGAAGATGGCCAATCGCGAACCTGAGGTCATGACCTATATAACTACAACACTCACACCAGTAAGGACTGCGCGACACAACATGTTCAAACACTGTATTCGATCTATCTAACACATATACACTATCTGAACAACGCAACACACTCGCGACTGATGTTGCATATCGGATATGCTACAAACTGCAAAATATCGATACGCTTGATGTATATGGTATCTTTGAGAGAAAAAGAACATTATGAACACGCAACACGCACTAGTGAAAATACGCAGCAGCCCATAGAACACTTGAAGGACGCTAAGCACTCAGGGTTCCAAATACAGCCTTCACAAACGGCCAGCATCGCACAAGATGATGGCACAATGGCGTACCTTGATTGTATGAGAACAAGGAAAGCCCTTGCGAAGGTGTTGATCGTTGCATTATGGAGCTGGTTGACGTTCTATGCGGTGATAGTGATTTGTCTTCATACCTGGCACGACCTGGTACATAAAGATTCAGAAATGAACCTTTTCCACCCCAGAAGAAACTGCAGCAGATCGAGCCATATGGTGGTGGGTTCAGAGGGGAGCCAGCTATTTCAACCAATAGTACGGCCCATCCCGGTTACCGCAACACGAAGAGACTACAGCTGGTTGAAACGGAACAAATAGCGAGCGACGTTACACCTGTACCCTTACGGAGGTGTCCGGAGGAATCTCGAGTTCCCTGGTGTTCTATACTGCCATGAGGCCAGGAAGATGGCATCAGCGCTAAAGACGATCTTCCCAAAGCAGTTGCAAAGCGACCGACGTAAATTCGAAGTGTTGAGAAGCTCAATTCGGGAACAAAGGTATGAAAAGTTGTTAACCTAAAACAAAAGCATTTTCATTTTAGCTAAAGCAGTGAACCAAAGATGTATTAACTTAACCAAGGCGGGCGAACAAGAACTCCCAGCGGATAGGAAACGACCAGCAGCTGTTTAGGTTAAGCCGGCTCCCAAGACAAAGCCCACGGCATGCGTGTATATCCTGTGAGCGTTGATGTAAAGGCAAATTTGCGATGGCTGAGCTTTTCACATGGAAACCAAGTGATAAAAACGAGCTTTAAAAATATAATTTAAGATTTTCGGCTAATACACCATCAGCGAAAGCACATGTAATTAGCGAACGATAACAACAACACGCCATCTTAACTTGACAGGTCGGTATGAAGTGCAGCGACATTTGAAGTAAAATGCCAGGAGAGTCAACTGCGCCACACTTGGGGGGACATTGTTGGAACCTTATAACAGCGGCTTAGGATGGTTCCAACGACCTGTCAATATTATCGTTAGGAAGAGAGAAAAAGAGGAAAACAGAGAAGAAAAAGAGAGAGAATATGCAACAAAATAGCATAAAAAGGGTTCGAAAGACTAACCACGGGGGTATTACCAAATAACCAGCGGAATAAAGAGACCAATTTTTTGGCAACATCTTACGATTAAAACTAAAACTATCGCAGTGTTCGGCATTAAATTATTTTTCCGCTTTATTTTCTAACACCGTTATTGTCATCTTTTCAGGAGGACCCGGAAGTAAGAGATAGAGACACGTTGATAAAAGAGAAAGGGAAACAATATGCTGATAAGCGACGGGGTGCGCAAGAAAGCTCGATTGAAGAAGGGACGAAGTGTTGGCTAAGAGAATACGGAAAACGAACAAACTAGATACAGATAAATTTTTTTGACAGATAAATATATCAAACCGATCCGTTTGACAGATAAATACATGCGCAATCTGTGATTGCGCATCGTTTATTGATACGGTGACAGGATTATTCATGAAGGACGACCGACAGGAACGGACACGCTACTACAAGACGTAAGCCACTGAATTCTGCGTATAATTATTTGTGTGCTCTTCCGAATTGTGTTCAATATTATTAAAACGGCCAATTAACCTTCCGCCACCCGTAAAACGCTTGGTCGTTACATCTCAGAAGTGGGATTACCAACAAAAATCGGCTACGAAGTCGCCTAACCGGCCTGTATCCGTGTGTAGCGGAACTTGGGGCAAGTGTGCCACCTTAAGCATTTCAAGTCATAACTCACTAAAACGTGTTTTTCAAAAGCCGATTTAAATCTCATAACCATTTTACATCTATTTCCTCACTTATAAATGAGTTTCGCTTGAAAAAAGTGCAAACAAAACAGTTTTTGAAGCGTTTTAAAAAGGGTCCAAAAAGACGTTGTTTTTTGGGCTATGGGGCAAGAGTGCCACTCGTATGGGGCAAGACGGCCACCTGGTTAAAATAACCGTATTTTTTAGATAATTGGAAATTATTACGTTTGTACCACTAGTGTATGTATTCCTACATGTATTTAGTCACCAATGAACCCTTTTTTACCACCAACTGTACCACAATATGGTTTGTTACTGTTCTGTTTTTCTGGCGTGGAATCCGCTCACAATAGCGCACCATTCCGCAGCACGCTACAACAATGTTTACATTTTTGACAGCTCGTGCCTATGAAAGATAGTGGCACACTTGCCCCAAATAGAGATGGCTCTTTTGCCCCAAAAGTTGTAACTTTTTTGAAATGGAATTTTTCAGTGACAAAAAGAAAGTTTTTTTCAACTAACCCCACAAAAAATTTCACGTTTTCTCAGCTATACGGTGGTGTAAATATTTTCTCGGTTGATTGTTCGCATGATTTTTGAGAGCTTATTTGGTTGGATTAAAAGATTATAATATTCTGCTCAATTTTGAAACTCAATATAAATCAGTTTAAAACAATGGAAAATATCGATTGGTCTATATGAAATTAGGCTCAGAATACCTAGTCATTGGAAAGCAACAAACTGTATACACAATTGATCATTAATCTAAAGTTTTTAAGGAAAAATGCTTGGTGGCACTCTTGCCCCGTATGGCACACTTGCCCCAAATTCCGCTACCTGTGTAGGTGTGTATGATACAACGTCATTTTCCATCATGCAGAGGAAAAAAGAACTTCGTCGGGCGCTTATCGAGGCCGGCGTGGACGTGCCGGATACCGCTACCGCCACACAACTCCGACAGCTTTACAGGGTTTCACACTTTATCTCAAGACCACAGGTCCCCGCATTTGTATTTGTTGTTCAAAACCCGAAAAGGATACCCTACCCGCAAATTTCCGTTAAATGCCTTCTAATCGCCTTGTAATCGCCGGCGAATTGAAGGCGATCAGCAGTGCATTTAGCAGTAATTAAATGCCTTTGAAATATGTCAATGAAAAATTTCGCTTTTAATTTGAAATTTGAAATTGCAACTGTCAAAAGAAAACCTTACAAGTGTCTTCAACACTGCACTGTTGTAGTGTTCCCTGATATGAGCGTAAGATTCGATAGCACGATTTACGTGTTATGTTCTCTTGCGTTAAGCTCTGAGCTATTTCACTTTATTAATGATGGTCTGCATTATTCGGTTGTTAAAGACCAACCCGTTGAAAGATGTTAATATATCAAACTCATTTCGATAAATCTAATAAAATGAGAAATGAGATGCATATTTCTCCCATCCTGATAATGATGGGTGAAGATAGAGTAATTATTATGTTTTTTAAAAAGGTATTATTTTCATTTTGCTTCACAAAAAGTTTGTTTATATTCATTATAGCAAGAAAATATTAATATAAAAATAAATAAGCACAGAAAAAAGATCATAAAAATCAGGATTTGAATACACGCTTTCTCGGTTCGGAACCAAAAGCGTTGTCACTGCTCTATTTGGCAGTTACATTTAGGGTGCAAAACCAGTATATATACAAGCGAAGATGGCGGCAAGCTATCTGTTCTCGTTGAATCAAAAAGTTTAAATATTTCGAAAAGAACCCGTTACAGCCTTGAAAGTTTCGGTTGAAATCTTAATTCGCCTTCTAAGGCGACTAAGGCCTTAAATGCCTTCTGAATGCCTTGGTGTTTCTAATACACTGATGTACACAAAAGTTATACGTGGAAAAAATACTCGACCGCATGTCCTCGGCGCGGAACAGTGTGTTCGAGTAATGTGCCGCAGATTCAGCATTGCATCCGATGAATTCAGGTATCATCAACGTTTTCAAGCATCATATCGCAGTCTTGGCATTGGCTAAGACAGATTCGGGAAGGGGTCCCGCGGTCTTCAGATAAAGTGTGAAACCCTGTATTCATCCCTCGAGCCGGTCGCTCGTTCCTCCCGTGCGGCGTCGACCACCACCTCGGCAACGACACCGGCTCCCGCTTGTACAAACCACCAAGAGGCCGCCATTTTGTGCTTTCCACATGACAATGGCGACGACGATTTTGCGCATCATGAAAATGTTGCGAACGCTGCCGTTTCGATGAAAAATACCACTGATGCCGTTCCCGTCCTTCCTTCTACCCAAGATGTGGCCGCCGCCCTTCCCCGCGGCCCTGACTACATCGAGGCCCAATTTGAGAAGCTGCGATAGCAGCAGCAACTTGCTGAATTACGCCAAAAGGTGCACCAACTTGAAACGCAGCAGCCAGCCGCCCTTTGCGTAAAGGACTTTGAAGCTTTCATCGAGCCACTCGACGCCGATAAGAACCCGAATGTCATCCGTTGGTTCCGCGACTTGGAGCGTCTTTTTGCACTTTGCCGAGTGCGCGATGCAGATAAATTTTTCTTCACCCTTCAGCTTCTCACCGGCACAGCCGCTAACGTCGCTAAAGAACTTGTTGTCATCACTTATGATGAGTTGAAGAAAGAGTTGAGCGACAATCTTCACGTCGTTGCTACGCCCGAGATCGTTTATTGCCAACTCCGTAACCGTCGATTGCGGCCCCAGGAATCCGCCCTGCATTACTTGTTTGACATGCAGCGCATCGCAGGCCAAGCCAGTATCGCCGATTCAGAACTGATCCCGATCGTCATCGACGGCTTGGGAAGCCGGTCAATTACGTCGAGTCTGCATTTCATACCCCTAACGATGGACGACTTCCGGAAGAAATTGAAACTTTTCGAATCTTGCCGTCACCTGTGCACCACCAGGCCCCCTTCCGTTGATGCCCGGGCCACAACGAACAGCCGTATGGAACGGCCCCGCCCATCGCAGGAACCCATCAGCTGCTTCAACTGCTCCCGATTCGGACACCTTCAGAACGCGTGCCATTGGATGCCGATGGATGTTTTCGTTGTTTCCAGACTGGACACGTTTACCATAACTGCCCTGAACGTCGGGCCAACGCCACTGTCGAGGGCAATAGTTGACAGTTGACAGCTGACGACTGAGTGTGTTTTCTCACTGTGCTCCGAGTAAATTCGTGAATTATTTCGTTATTTCGGCCTAATTTTTCGTCAAACTGCCAAACTGTGACATAAGCTGTCTCTGGTAGTCCTGCCTTCAATTGTTCGCCACAACCTTTCCTGACTTAGCTGTATTCCTGCGTTTGTTCCTGAGTCCTGTGGCATCTATCTGCAACGGCAACTAAAATGGAGGGAGTTTGTTGTGACTGCTCTGTGCCACTTGAATCGCTTGAATGTGGTATTATGTGCTCGTTCTGTGATGCTGTATATCACTCAGCGTGCACTAAATTACCTTCCACTGTGATCGAAGAGGTAAAATGGACGGCATCTCTTCATTGGAGCTGTGTAGGGTGTTCGAATGCTCTTGGCAACCCACATAGTAAAGCAGTCAAAACAACGGGTATGCAGGTCGGCTTCCAGGCGGCTCTTACTGCCGCTGTCGAGGTGATGAAAGCTGCTTTAGTCCCGCCTGTGATGCACGAAATCCGTGAGGGCTTTGCCAGTTTTGCCGCGGCTCACCAAGCTCCTAGCGAACGCTTCAACGTACCGCCCCCAGATGCCCTCCCGAGTGGAAAGCGTAGAAGGTTGTTCCGTGACGTTGTTGCATCCACGGAAGCCATTGTTGTTGACAATGCTCCACTATACCCTGTAAATACAGACACCGACAATACTCACCAAAGAAATCGCCCTTCACTACCACCAATAATCACAGGAACCGATACCACCACCACGTCGATCCCAACCGTGTCACAACTACCAAGAACAAACTATAGTGCCAATTATGTGACTCAACTGCTTGAGAAAAAGTATCAAAAATGCTCATTTTCTATAATGATCCGTGTTAGAGAACTCAGTTTGTCTCTGGTTTAATATATCGAACTGAACGAAGGTCATTTGCATCACCTGACTCAAACGGAGACCGTTTTTTGTCCAACAGCTTTCCGTTAGGTTAAAGCTACGGAAAGCGTTTTGTTATACGGTTTAACTACTAAATAAATATATTTAAACCACACGAATTGCATGTAATAACATTCAAAAGAGATTTTTTGTAATTGTTCACTGAAAAGGGTTGGAATAACAAAATACATAGAAATTAGATATGATTTCTGTGTATTTTGTTATTTTTTAGCAAGCTCTACTTTTCATGACATTGCCAAACACATTTAAAGAACAATAATATGCCACACGTAGAAAAAAAAATTAATTGGTACGAGACTTCCTGCGTTACGCGTTGCAGTTTGTTTTGACAAATAAATCCATTTGAGATCAATTTGGTAGCAATGTCTCGAGTCAACGAAAGAAGTCTCTAACAAGCTTGTATAATACCGATTTCGTTTCAGTTCGTGTAGCGCGGTTTTGTTTGATACTTTTCCGTTTGAATCAGATAATCGACACTTATATGTGGCTACATCTGTCTAAGTTGGCTAATACCGTCACCGTTGACCAGGTAGTGTCGATGGTAAAATCACAGTTGGACACCACGGACGTCATCGCTTTTAGATTGCTGAAAGCGGGAACAACCATTAGCTCGGTTAGTTCACTAACTTTTAAGGTCAGAATTATCGCGGCTCTTGGAGATAAAGCACTTACCGCAGGATCTTGGCCGGTCGGGCTTGGTGTGCGTGAGTTTATCTCACTCCCACAAGGGCCGTCTCACCATCGTCCTGAATTTACCAACACAAACACACCTATACCTGCTCGACATGGCCCGATGCACCTTGTACAATTATCACCCGATATGAATTGTACTTTAATATCGCCTGCTCCATCAAAAACAACTACAGCCACATCAAACACCGTTAAAATGCACCAAACCACTATTCAACACTTTTTTCTTAAGTAACTATCACACAACTGTTTCCTCAAAAGGCACTGACTAACACGTCTAACAAGACTAACAACACGTCAACGACACGATCTCTCACCGATGACCATGCACCAACCTACACACACTTACCACTCAATGTCCGTTCCACGTCTATAACTGTATACTATCAGAACGTGCGGGGTTTACGATCCAAAGCTGATGAGTTCCGTTTAACTGTATTAGAAGCGGACTATGATGTTGTGGTACTCACTGAGACTTGGCTCGATCCCAGCCTTCCCACAGCTCTCCTATTTGGCGATGCGTACTGTGCCTATCGATGCGATAGAAATGCCGCAAACAGCTCTCTATCTCGAGGCGGTGGAGTACTAATTGCGGTGAGTTCCGCTCTCCGCTCTCATGCGCTTCCAGTGCTTGCGCAAACACTTGAATTCGCTTGCATCTGCATTCAGCTCCCGATGTACCGATTATACATTGCTGCGGCCTATCTTCCTCCCAACAATAGCACGGACGAAGGAAAAATAAATGCATTACTGGACACCGTCAACAGCATTTGCGACACACTAGGTCCAAACGACAGATTCGTGCTCGTGGGAGACTTTAACCAACCCGCTCTTTCCTGGTCGCCTGCGCAATCGAATCATGAAACCCCTTTTGTGTTTTTTGAACCTCATACTAGTTCAGTTCGTAGCGCCCAATTCGTCGATGGACTGCACCAGAATGCGCTTTGCCAACTTAATAACAACACTAACTCTATGGGGCGCATTTTAGACCTTGCATACGGAAATTGGTGAAGTGCAACAACTTCTTCGCTCATACGCGTCAGCGAGCACCCGCTGCTGCCAATAGACTGCTATCACCCACCGCTCGAATTTGATTTGGAAATCACAGCATCGTCTATGAATCACGCTACCACTGTTACGGAAATAAAGCTCAATTACGCACGTGCTGACCTTACTAAACTCAAGAGACTGATCTGCTCCTTCAACCAATCCTTTGAATGCTCAAACTATACATCTATTGACCATGCCACGAACGATTTCTCAGAGTTTATGCGGGCCGCATTGCGTGAATGTGCTCCTATTAAAAAGCCCCATCGCGGACCGCCGTGGGGTGACCGCACATTACATGCCCTAAAAAAAGCAAAGCGAGCCGCTTATGACTATTTGCGCGCTAGTCGATCCACACCGTGTCGGCTTTACTACAATGGTGTTCATGCACTTTATCGACGTTATAATAGAGTCTGCTATCGTCGATATATACGCCACACTGAACGAAGCTTGCGAAAGTACCCTCGCCGCTTTTGGAGCTTTGCCGACAACATGCGCAAGTCAACTGGCCTCCCCGGGACTATTAGGTATAAGGATAATTGTGCACACCATTAGATATTTCCACTGTTCGCCACGCGTTTCGAGGATAGCTTCATCTCTAACATCACAAATCCGGAGGCTGTTGCTTCCGCACTCGTGAACACTCCGGCAGATGCAATTTATGTCACGCTACCTATCGCCACCGAGACCCTGGTCACCCAAAAATCGAGCGCCTTAAGTCGTCATACTCCGAGGGGCCAGATGGTATCCCAGCGACAATTCTCAAGCGTTGTGCCGTATCGGTAGCTCCTGTTTTAACTAAGATTTTTAACGAATCTCTGCGCACAGGAACCTTTCCATCACTGTGGAAGGTCTCATGGCTAACACCCATCCACAAAAAGGCCAGCAAAAACGAAGCAGTGAACTATCGAGGTATTACCTCTTTATCTGCCTGCGCCAAAGTGTTCGAGCTCCTCATCTATGAACCATTAATAGCATCTGCCGGCAAATACATCAGCACCAACCAACATGGATTCATGCCTAAGAGATCAACTACGACAAATCTGATGCAATTCGTTAGCGGCTGTTATAAGTCCATTGATGATGGTATGCAGGTTGATGCCATTTACACGGACATTAAGGCGGCTTTTGACAGTGTGTCCCACAACATTCTTCTGGCAAAACTTGATAGACTTGGATTATCACCACCCCTGGTAAAGTGGATGAAATCGTATTTATGTGGTCGTTCATATGCAGTTAGAATGGGCTCCCACCAATCAAGATCTATCGGTGCCTCTTCCGGCGTACCCCAGGGCAGCAACCTGTGGCCTCTGTTGTTTCTGCTCTACATAAACGACTTGTGCACGGCACTCCCGGATAATAGTTGCCTACTCTACGCAGATGATGCTAAAAACTATCGTGAAATCCGTGAGCCCGAGGACCATCTTCAACTTCAAGCCACTTTGACTGAATTTGTCTCCTGGTGCAAGCGTAACGCACTAAGCGTCTGTATCGATAAATGCGCCATAATCTCATTCAGCCGTTCAAGAACTCCAGCGCTGTTTAATTATACGCTTGATGGTCAGAACCTCGAAAGAGTGAACTGTGTAAAGGATCTAGGAGTCCTCCTAGATGCTAAACTCTCCTTCGAAGAACAGATAGACCAAGTAGTCGCTAGTGGCAATCGTCTACTTGGCTTGGTCATAAACATGACGCGCGAGCTTCGTGATCCTATGTGCTTCAAGACACTGTACTGCGCACTTATCAGACCACTGCTGGAATATGCTAGCATTGTTTGGTGGCCAGCATCTACTCGGGCACTTGCGCGGCTAGAGTCCATTCAACGGAAGGCAACGCGCTTCGCCCTTCGTGATTGGCCGCGTCGTCTCGACTACAGAACTAGGTGTTTGCTGCTTGGGATCCCGCCTCTCGCCGAACGTATTGAGCACACCAGACTGGCATTTATCACGGGAATCTTACACGGAACCATCGACAGTTCCGAGCTACTTTCAAGGATTCACCTCTATGTTCCTGCCAGAATACTTCGTCGCCGACCAATGCTGGCAGTCGCTGAAACCCGAACAACATTTGGCTCTCGCAACCCCCTTCTTTGTATGTGCCGTCTTTTAAATTCAGCTGACGATATTTACGAGCCTGGAATGACGATAACAGAACTCACTTCGCTTTTAAGTGTTCGGAATGCGTTCAACAATAACAATATATAAATGTTCTGTTCGTTATCTTATGTGTATTGTAAACTAATTTTGACTCGAGAGGGCTTCATAGTCCATCGATTAATAAACTAAACTAAACTAAACTAAACTAAACTAAACTAAACTAAAATAGTAGTTCGGACGAAGCTCTCGTCACAAATCAAGAGGTGAGTTTGTACCGGTTAAAATGCTAGGACCTCTTTCCGTTACCGAATACTGCACTATGATTAAGGGACCACTTTACTCTCGAGGAAAAAATCGATTGTACTATTCGATTTAAGAATCATTCCGTTCGATACTCTTTTATTATATTACCTGGAATTGCGTGGCCAGTCATTTTCGGTCGCGATTTAGTGAACTCACTTAATATTTTTCTTACGTATTCATCTCTTACAACTGTAGGGATCAAGAGTGAGAGAGAGAAGTTTTGTGAAATCAGTGAGAGCGAAAAATATTGAAACATGCAAAAATGAGGATGAAAGAGGAGAGATTGGACGAAAGCAGAGATAGAGATGGAGAAGGCGCGCGGAAAAGGAGACGGACGTCTACCGGTAGCTAGCGGTAGCTGGGATCAAGAGAGAGTGAACTCCGCGAGAGTGAATCGAGAGAGAGAGAGTGTGTGAGAGAGAGAGATCGTGAGATCAGGGAGGGAAGACAAGTCTGGCGACAGGGAGAAATAAAGGAGCCCCGGGTCAGTCTTGTGGTTGATCGCAACGAGATCGGTTGAGCGTGAAAAAAAAAAAGAAACTAAATAAAAAAAGTTTTAAAAATATTTAAAATGTGTGACGATTACGACAATGGCGCATGTCGGTAAGTTTGGTGGTTTGATTAGTTCGAGATATCCTATTTCATATATAAAAGGCAAAATAAGGTACTCGGTGTTTGTTTCGCGTGTTTTGCGTGCGTGGTGTGCGTGAACAATGTAAGGACGGAATTGGCGCT
>NW_024428549.1:0-24677 GCF_017562075.2 Anopheles merus | reverse complement strand
CGATTCGGAGTTCCGACGCACGTAACAACAGACCAAGGGAGACAACTCGAATCCTCCTTGTTCAAAGAGTTGACGAAAGCCCTAGGAACGAAACACATCCGTACGACAGCCTATCACCCGCAGGCGAATGGAATAATCGAAAGGTGGCACCGCACCCTTAAAGCAGCAATCACCTGCAAAGACACCGCAAGATGGAGCGAACACCTACCGCTAATACTCCTTGGGCTACGAACCACGTTCAAAAATGACATCAACGCCTCGCCAGCCGAACTTGTGTATGGGACGACGTTGACCATCCCGGCAGAATTCTTCATCACGAAACCGCAAAATGCCCTCGCCGACCAATCCGACTTCGCCAAAACGTTAAGGGAAACGATGAGCAGCATTCGACCACCGAGCACCGCTTGGCATACCAACCGCACACCGTTCGTGTATTCCGATCTGAACAAGTGTACTCACGTGTTCATACGCGACGACACCGTCCGACCTGCACTAACTACGCCTTACCACGGTCCATATAAGGTTCTTACACGCAATCCTAAGTCTTTTCAGATACTCCTACGTGGACAGCCAACACTGGTTTCGGTCGACCGCTTAAAACCAGCGTATGGAGCAGAAGAGGAGGCCACACCTCGGCCCCGCAGTCGGAAACTCTGCCGTTACCGGACGTCCAGGCAAATCCGGACCCCAGAGACGCCACCGCAGCCTCCAACCCGACGTCGCGCGAACAACCAGTCGACGATCAGACGACACCCGCACCAACATCGCACCCGACGGCATCGAGACAAACCGACCGAGCCACCGTCGACGCCCCACCACCATCCATCTACGCCGCAACGACCAGACGATATCGACCGGCGTCACCAGGTCTCAGCGGAAGGTCATCATACCTCTACGTTACCGGTGACACCGCTCTAGGAGGGGAGTACTGTAGCGACCAGACCGCCATCTGGCGTGAGAATAATCGAGCGATCGTGGCGCCCAGGGACAAGGACACGGATCTCCGGGGAGCGCACTCACCAGGCACACGAATATGTCAAAGTGACGTGCGCCGCGTGTCCAGCGCTGCACTTCCTGCTGTCAGCGAGCACATTCATTCTCTTTCACCTCCGACCTCGAAGCCGAACGGACCTCGTTTCTTAACTCCGCGATCGTAAAAAGCCTCACGCGAACCCATCCCGAGTGAACGTGCGCCACCGTTCAGAGTATAATTTAGAATAAAATTACGCCGTTAACTACTCACGAAACCCAACGTGTACGCGTCATAACATTAGGGAAAAAAGATAGATCCGAATACGTAACCCCCTAAATACTCAATGGGTTTCGTACATTTTGGTTTTGGAATGTGTTTTGTTCTAATTAAAGGTTATTAATATGAGGTGCAAGTTATACATTGTATCGGAGTGAGGTGTGTGCAATTATGTGCCTATTAGGGTTGGGCAATTCGATTCATTACCATGAACGTGAATTTACCGGTTCTTTCATTAACATGAACAGAGCGTGAATCGCGATTCAATCGTTCACGTCAACTAACCACAGTATGGTAAATCGATCTTATTTCGCGATAGTTTCATATTATGGGTGTTTGTTAACAGTTTCATATAATAAGCATAACAGTTCTTAGTTACTGAACTAAAAAACTCATGTATTCCTAATTATGTTATTAAGTGATGCATCTATTATGATTAAGGCAAACAACATATTTTAACACCATTTTGAATTCATTTTTTATATTACAAAAATAACACTTACACCTAGAAAATTCAAGTCTTACTTAATTACAAAAAGTTCATTACAAAACAATTATTTCATGTACTCCATGTTACAAATCTTGCAACGACGTTTTGTTTATGCATTTTGTTGAATAAACAATATTTCTTGCAATTTTTTGGCGTTAGTCGAGATCTTTTTTCAGAGTAGATCTGTCCCGCTTTAGAAAAAAGCCTTTCACATGGAACGGATGTTCCGGGAATGCATAAAGTGCTCATGGCAAGAGTAAACAATGATGGATAAAGAACTTGATGTTCTTTCCACCAAAGAAGCGGATCATTTTCTAAATCAATATTTTCAACGCTTAAATATTGATGTAGTTCATTCTCAGCTATTTGTCCTGGTGTTTTGTAGTTTTGAGTTCCCTTGTTTTTTTAATAAATCGCCGAAAAGCATGTCCACATCCTTGCTAACCTTTTTGACTACTTTTTCGACTTCTACTACGGGCTTTTGCAACGGAAGCAGCTCAGATATAATCGATTCACGATTCACAATCGATTCCATTTTGAATTTTTCCGCATCGTCTTGAAAGCCAAGTTGTTTAATCCTAGGATCCAATATCATAGATTTAAGTATCTGCTCATTGGAACGATAAATGTTTAGCTTGTTTTGTAGACCTTCAACGAGCAAAGCTACTAAATTTTGAACGTTTTCTCCTATATCCTCATCATTTCTAAACTGTGATGTTTTGGTTAACAGCACATTGCATAGTAATCCCACGTGTGAAATGGTTATGTATTTTGGACGGATACAGTATTTGTAGCAGAATAGAAATATTTTAGAACCCTCACAATTTGTTCAATTGCTTCCCAATCATGAGATTCTAAAGATATTTTCATTTTCAAACTATCTGCACAGGAGAGTAATGCAATTTTGTTCTTATAAAATCGATTAAGCATATCATACCCCGAATTCCATCGCGTTGACACTTCTTGTATCATTTTCAATTGATCTAAATTGAGCTTTTTTGTGTATCAGCTAGCATTTGTGAGGCTGTTGGACTTTTCTTAAATAACATTACTTCTTTTTTTACCTCTTCTACAATTGGTAGCACACTTTTTTTTGTAGCATCTCGAACAATCAAATTTAACGTATGTGCAAAACATGGTATGTGACAAAAATTCAACTCAGTTGATGCCGCTTTCATATTGGAAGCATTGTCAGTAACCATTGCAACAATCTTATCCTCTATGCCAGCTGTGTCAAACTCATTTCATCATAGGGCCGCATATACAGATTTTCAATGATTCGCGGGTCGCAAATTTAAGAATAAAAAATATACCTAAATATTTGTATAAAATATTGTTTTAAAACATTATTGTTAAACAAATTGACTTTTTGGACTCCTCGCTTCAAATCTGGAATCGTTTCTCATTTACGAATTTTGTGATGTTATTTTTCATTATGCTCTTTTATCTTAAAAAAAGTTTAATATACTTTTAAAGTCACATGCAATTTCTTTTATCCTTATTATTAAAATAGGATATTTTTCATTAGTCGCGTTCTCACACGGCAGTTCTCTTAGAAAATATCGCTCAACCCCACTGTTTCACTGAGGTAGGGTGAATCTAGCAGCCTGTTGCAAATCTTTTTCAAGCAATCCGAACTATCCATCGCTGGATGAATAACAAAAATATTTGCCCGGAATTTTTTGACAGATCAAGAGAAAAATTGTAATAAAACGAGTTTAAACATTATTCCAAGTTCCAAGTGTTCTGGTGGTATATGCATTTCTTATAACAAGAACCCGTATTTTACGAATATTTTTGTTTAAATTACGATAATTTTGTCTGACGAAGATTCGTGGTGTGTTGTGATCCTATAAAGATCGGCAAACCTTTTTTGACACTTGAAGGGAGATGATTCGCGAATTGAAGCATGGACCGTGTGAGCTAATCTATTAATAAGCTTTGTATTGCAAGGCTTCGGCATTTCGGTTATTTTAATCCTTAATGTTGTGGGCAGCCGTGCCGACCCCTGGACTTGCCGTGGTAGTTGTGCTACCACTGGTCAATGTCCAGGGGACGACAGTGTGTCACGCACACTAAGCGCGGGCCGCTTAGTGTGTGTGGTGCGCTCGGACAAGCAAGTGTTGCGAGCAGCCGGTCGAGCAGGACTCCCGGCAGGGCACGGTACGGCTGGCGCGCGGCCGAGTATTTTAGTGTGTATTGTGCTTGTGAGTTTATATTTATTATGTGTACTGTTATATCAGTGTTTGAATAAAGTACCTGATGCAAGCCAAAGACACAACACTCAATCTCAATCCTTTAGGCTTAAGTGTAATCATATCATTTTGGTTTTAATTTTCGGGGAGGTTGGAAAGTACATTAGCAGAACGTGGGGTACAAATAATTACAACTTGGCTACAATAATTTTTATTAACATTTATTGTGGCATGATTATGAAAAAAAAACAGTTGTGGCTCCAATCGAACATCAAAGATGTAACATTCTGAGGTCGGCGCCGTGCAAATCCGTTCAGAGAAATTCGGAGCCGAATGAATCGATTTCTCACTGCAGATTAGCCGCTCTGTGCGACAACCGATGACTCCAACGGTTCCGAATGGCTTTAAACGGCTCTATAGGCTTCGGACGGCAACGAACAGAACTGTTGGTTTGATTTGGCCGGAGTCGGAATAACTAAGATCGGAAACGGTTTTGAGCCGTGGATGCAATTCTGACAATCCATCACTAGTTGTTGCAAAGTTTGGTAGTGTGTGTATCAAGTTATTTTCATTCCTTTTTCGTTTGTAGACAGTTGACACAAATCTATTTTTCCATACAGAATGTGCAATTGAGTGTGCACAAATTATCCTAATATTCAGAATTTCATCAAAACATAATACGACTGAGTTTGCATTCGATTCAATGTTTGTTAAGGGTCTCGATTGTTCTGTACGATTGTATAGAATAAGTTTATGAGATGTTATGGGTACATTCATGTTAGTTTCGAAAAATATACCAACAAAAGGATTGTTCTTCTCTGGAAAATGTAATACAC
Organism: Anopheles merus; assembly: GCF_017562075.2. Lineage (NCBI taxonomy): Eukaryota > Metazoa > Arthropoda > Insecta > Diptera > Culicidae > Anopheles > Anopheles merus. The sequence goes on along the minus strand of NW_024428549.1, from coordinate 19,907 downwards.
TTCGACAAATAGTAATAACAGATTTTTGGCTTGCAGTGCTTTTAGTAATTCTCAAAATATTCTCGTGGGTCACATTCAGAATCGACGAGGGCCGCATGCGGCCCGCGGGCCGCCAGTTTGACATACCTGCTCTATGCCAAATTTGTTCAAGGTACCTTGAATCCAATTAGCTATATTCCTACCACTATGAGGATTTTCAAATTCCGAGCATTCTATCAAAATAGAACTTAGTTTGCAATTTTCATCGATATAATGACCTGTTAAGGCAAAAAAACTTATTTGATTCAGGTTCGTCCATCCATCCGACGTAACAGCTATAGCTTTGGCGGTCGATAATTTCTCTTTAGCCTTTTCAAATTCTTGATTGTATACGCTTGGTAGTAGGGCGTTTGATAAACATTTTCGTGTAGGCATAATATAGTTCGGATTTAATAAATAAACGAATTTTTTGAAAATTTCACTTTCTACTAAATTAAATGGCAAACATTCTTTGCAAATTAGGTCTAGCAACATTCTATCTTAAACCTTTTTTGTCTCGCTATTAATGGGTTTCTTCAGATAACCCTGTATGCCCATATTTGAATTGAAATATTGATTTGATGGCTGAAAGTTTACAGCAGAAGGTCCCGCTTCATCGTCTATGTTAATAGTTTGAGGAATTGGTTGCTTTTGCTTTAAATACGGCACAGTTTTATGCACTAAATTCAAATGCCGCTTCAAGTTCGAAGTAGTTCCTTTGGTATACTTATACACTTTTAAACAATAAAGGCACTTTGCGCCAGTTTCTACCGGACTAAAATGATCCCAGACAGGGCTTGTTGTTGCGTTTGTTGGAGCCATCATATCTGTGAAATATGATGTGAAATGTTTCATACAACTCTTTATGTTTTTGTTTTTAACTACCAAGACTGATGTTACCTTTGATCGCCGTGCAATTATTCAATTTTCACTAATTTCGATGGAGCGTAGATCAATTTGTGGTTTACAAGTCAAAAGATCACAACAAATGGCATATCAAAGATAAATTTATCAATACAATCACGGTTTCAGCAATGTTTATTACCACAAGCCTACAACACATTGATGAAATCGAACGTATTCAAAAATAACGGTCAAAATCACCTATACAACAACGAATCGAACACACGTGATCCATGTATTTATCATATGGATTTAGTGACCATAAACGTATTAGTGTAATTTTTATTTCTTCCTCAGAGCGCGAGAAGGTCATTTCTCTCTCAAACAAACCGACTAGTACAGTTCAAACTCACTAATTGAACTTCGATTGGCAGCTCACTGTTTGGTTAGTGTCACGTTTGGTGATAAATTTTAACGTTCTTTCCTGCACAAAATAAATGAAGTTTTTTTTTTCATTATAGGCGACAGTTTTGCAATTTTCTATGAAACTAGATTCACTACTATAAAGGCATGCTTTTTGGTTGAGCTATCAACCTACTATCAAATATCTATAGAAAAATATACAAACGAAAATTTCGTTCAATTATTGAACTTCGACTGTACCTTGCTCACAAGTAGGTAAAAAAAACTCATCCCACATACCACCCCCCGTCCTCGTCATTTTTTTGACTCTCTATCTATGTGATCGTTCTCTCGGCCACTATCAGCTGAAAGTATTGCAGCGGAAAGAAAAAGAGAGCGCATATTGCAGAAGCGGCATCGTGTCCGAGGATCAGAAAGAGAGTGAACGATGTAGATCAGCTGTGTCAAACTCATTTCATCAGAGGGCCGCAAGTACAGATTTTCAGTGATTCGTGGGCCGCAAAGATGAGAATAAAAAATATACCTCAATATTTATATAAAATACTGTTTAATATCATTATAGTTAAACAAATTGACTTTTTGTGCTCCTCGCTTCAAATCTGTAATAGTTTCTTATTTACAAACTTGCTATGTTTTTTTTTCATTGTGCACTTTTTTACTTGAAAATTTTTTTTAATGTACTTTTAAAGTCACGTGCATTGTTTTTATCCTTATTATTAAAATAGGACAATTCTCATTAGTCGTGTTCTAACACGTCAGTTCTGTTAGAAAATATTGCTCAACCACACTTTTTCACTGAGGTAGGGGAAGTCTACCAGCCTGTTGCGAAACTTTTTCGAGCCATCCGAGCTATCCACCGCTGGATGAATAACAAAAATATTTGCCTGCAATTTTTTGACAGATCAAAAGGAAAATTATAATAAAATTAAAAACGTTTATTTACATTATTTTTCGCTAATTTCCAAGTTCCAAGTTAATTTCCTTGTTTTGAAACTTGAAGAGAGGAATCATCATCTCGCGAATTGAGGTACGGACTGGATCCATTTCTCACTGCAGATTAGCCGCTCCATGCGACAGCCGATGACTTCAACGGTTCCGAATGGCTTTAAACGGCTCTTTAGGCTTCGGACGGCACCGAACGGAACTGTTGGTTTGATTTGACCGGATTCGGAGTCGCTGTGGTTAAGATCGAAAATGGTTTTGACCCGTGGATGCGATTCTGACAATCCATCACTAGTTGTTGCAAAGTTTGGTAGTGTGTGTATCAAGTTATTTTCATTCCTTTTTCGTTTGTAGAAGGTTGACGCAAATCTATTTTTCCATATAGAATGTGCAATCGAGTGTGCACAAAACAGTGCTAATATTCAGAATTTAATCGAAACATAATACGGCTGAGTTTGTATTCAATTCAATGTTTCTTAAAGGTCTCGATTGTTCTGTACGATTGTGTAGAATAAGATTATGAAATGTAATGGGTACATTCATGATAGATTCGAAAAATAAACCAACAAAATGATTGTTCTTGTCTGGAAAATTGTATACACTTCTACAAATAGTAATAACGGATTTTTGGTTTGCAGTGCTTTTAGCAATTCTCAAAATATTCTCGCGGGCCGCATTCAGCATTGACGAGGGCCGCATGCGGCCCGCGGGCCGCCAGTTTGACATACAGTATCGGACAGAAAGATAGGACCCTTGTTTTTTCAACGCAGCATGTACCCGTTGGGCCAGGTTTATTGTGGGTTGTATGTGTTTGTGTGTGCATGTGTGGGTGTGTGTGTGTGTGTTTTATGTGTGTGTGTGTGTATGTGTGTGTGTGCATGTGTGTGTGTATGTATGTTTGAATGTGTATTGGTGTGTGTGTTTGTTTCACAAGTATGTCGTTTCGGATAGATTTGTTAGTAGTTTTTTTTGTGTTTTGGGTTAGGTTTTTGATGTAATAAGCAGGACCACCGCCCTCGCGATCAGTGTTTTTTCGATACATTAACAATTTTACGGTCTTCTTTCGCCGTGGTCTTTTGAGGACGTCTGGTTGACTTGCGCGTTTCGGTTGTCCAAGCGCGTTTTGGTTGTCTAAGCACGTTTCGGTTGTCCAAAGCGCGTTTGCAACAAAAGTGCGCGATCGTTCCATTATGAACTCGATCGTTTTGCGCTTAATGCCAGCAGCAGCCAGTCGCTTCATCATATGGTGCTGATAATCGGTACAATGTTTACCTCGACCCATTGTTACTAACATTGCTTGCTTGGACCGTCAAGAACGCGCTGGTTAAAAAGTTGGACACGACTGATCCCGTGCTCAGCCTGCGTTCTGCTTCTACACGTGATGAATTACATCGTTGTAGAGCAGCGATAAAAGTGTATCGATAAAAACTATCTATGAGTAAGCGAGTGAGCGTCAACCCATTTAAATCGAGAACAGAAAACTGCCGCGCTCATGAAACAAAACGCCCATTGAAAAGAACAACTGCGCGCAAGCTCAATGCACGCACAAAGTTTCCTATGCACACACCAGCTTTAACGCAGAGATGCACGCTGGCCTTTCAATGTCGTGCACTGGAGAAACACCTGTGAGGGAATGCCGAGTTCATTGCTATTGTGCGCGTTTCCATTTCGCACCGCTGTCGCACAATCATGAAACAGCACACCTGCGTTCTCGTCCGAAGAACATTCGCTGCTATCGATGCAAACTTTAGCGTTTATCCAAGTGTGAACGCACGCTGTTTCACATGATAACACACATAATCAGAATGTTTTGAACGCAATATGAAACCATGTCCAGCTACGTTTCTTCAGACAAAAACCCGCGCACTCGCACACACACACACACACACACACACACACACACACACACACACACACACACACACACACACACACACACCACACACACACACACACACACACACACACACACACGCACGCACACCACACACACACGCACACACACACACACACACACACACACACGCACGTACGCGTGCACACACACATACACACACACACACACACACACACACACACACACACACACACACACACACACACACACACACATTAACCTGTCCAAACGGGTGCATGCTGCGTTGAAAACACTAGGGTCCTATCATTCTGTCCGATACTGTACCTGATGTAGATCAATGAAACGCTCTATCCGTTCTCTTATCTTGTACTGTGCTCTCCGCAGAAAGCCAGTGCAGAATGCCAGATTGGATGTTTTGTTGGGCTGAGTGAGAAAGTATGCTGATTTTGTTTCATCGACACATGTCTATCATATGGGACAGCACATTTTTGTATCAGGAGAATAAACGTCCTGGTCATACGATTCACGTTCATATTTGTATGGGAAAACATGAACGACCTGACTTGCTAGGACGTTCTTTATTTCGACGGGTAGGACGTTCTTTTCGTGAACGTCCTGGTTATACGATTCACGTTCATTTTGTATGGGGGGAATGAACGACCTGGCTTGCTAGGACGTTCTTTATTTGGACGGGTAGGACGTTCTCTTCGTGAACGTCCTAGTCATACGATTCACGTTCAAATTTGTATGGGGGGAATGAACGACCTGGCGTACTATGACGTTCTTCATTTCGACGGGTTCCTACCCGGGTTATTTTCATGAACAACTCAGTACATTATAATTTATAAAGAATAGATGAACGTTGATTAGATGAACGAAGGTCGTTCGTTCTTTAGGATGAATTGAATGAATCGTACAGTTCTGGTTCTTGAGGCACAACTCTAGTGCATATGCAGTACTTTTAGTGATTTTAGGAAGGTTCTGGAAAGTATAAACTGTTCTAGCCAAAGAACGGGTGCGTTGGTCGATCTTTGCCTACGCAGCGCTTTTAGCGTTAAGTTGCTTTGCGTTCTCAGTTTGTCTATTTTGCTACAGTAACGCTTGAATTGCTTTGGTTGCGCGTTTCGGTTGTTTTCGATAAATATGTCTCAACGGTTTTTTCTATGAACGGTATAGTCTGGGTGTGTTGCTATGGTGTGGATTGATTTGCTGATGTGTTATAATGAACGTATTGCAATGGTGTGATTTGGCTTTCCGAGGTGGGTTACAATGAGTCTATGGTTGATAGTGTGGTTCTGTTTATAATAAGTTCTGTTTAGCTGATATGCTACACTGCTTTCTTTGATAAAATCGATTCTTTTGTTCAAAGTTACTGAAGGATTAGACTCTTTTTATTCAACCTAAGTTCGGAGAAGAGCCGTTTAACAGGAATGATGCGACGTATCTTAGCAAGCTGACTGCTCAGAGGTGTATTTGCGTGTGAGTGGTTAACCAGTGCGAAGCCAGCGCGGATCTCTTTCATAAGCATTTCGAGTGCAGCAGAAAAATATTCCCTAAACATCAACCGCTTCTTTAACGAACTTGTTGTGCGGTTTCATAAAAGCGTTCTGCAGCCATTGCAATTGTTTGTGATCACTAATACGTTGGGTAAGATCTTCCTTTTCTTCAGGCTAAAGGACGAGTGAAAGGTCACGAGGTTGGTAGCCATTGATTGTCGTTGAGGGACACTTCTACACCCTACTGTTGAATATTCTATTGAATTGAGTGCAAAACCCGAGGCTAACAGCCATCGCACTTGTTAAGGGAAACTTCTACTCCCTACAACTTAATATTCCTTTGCAGTTTAGTGAAAATACCACGAGGTTGGTAGCCATTGCTTTCGGCTAAGGATACCTTTACTACCGCAGTCTAGTTTACCGTCGCACAGTACAGTCTAGTCTAGTTTACAGTCGCAGATTTAATTGAGGGCAAACCACGTGTTTGGTGGCATTGCATTTTTTGGCAAGGGACACTTAAACTCCCTAGTGTCCACCATGGCGTTAAGTAATAGTAATACAAAAGGGGGAAAGAATCACAAGCCAAGTGGTTGATGTTTAGGGACCGGTTCACTTCAATGATACATGCTGCGAGTGAAATCCCCACAGTGATGAAACTTCAGTATCTACTTGCGTCACTCAAGGGTGAGGTAGCCGCATTGTTCGAGCACACGGATCTGACAGCGAACAACTATGCCATCACATGGGATGCACTCGACAAGCTGTATGATTATAAGAAGGCGCTCACTCGAGAATACTACCGAATGCTGAGTTTCCTATCTGCGATGAGGTCTGATCGAGTGGAAGATTTGGCGCAATTTGTTTATTTGTTTATGTGTAAATGTTAAGTGATTGGCCATAATTGGCCTTATCACTGATCTTATAAACTAAACTTATAATAACATAAAGCATCACGGTACAATGTAACATCAGCACAAAATAAATAACAAAGTGTATCTTCTTCTTGTTTGCCACAACAACCGCTGTCGGTCAAGGCCTGCTTGAACCCACTAATGAAGTGAGCTTGGCTTTCAGTGACTTATTGTTACCATAGCAGGATAGTCAGTCCTACGTACGGGGGCACGGTCTATTCGGGGCTTGAACCCATGACGGGCGTGTTGTTAAGTCGTACGAGTTGACGACTGTACCACCAGACCGGCAACAAAGTGTATCACAACAAGAAAAACAGGTTAACCTAGGGAATTCCAGTCGAAAGAGTCATAGTGCGCATTAAATCGCATAGCCATCGCAGTCAAAGGTTCATTATCGCTATATGCACGTCTAGTTTGGTCAACTCTTAGTAGCCTAAAGTTTCTTAAAATACGAGCTGGTACGTGGAAATTAACTCTAGCTAAAAGGTCCGGTGAATCTATCTCTACTAGGATGATTTTTTTCATGAACAATATTTGCGCCGTTTCGCGACGAGTAGCGAGAGCTTCGAGTCCAAAAATTAAACACCGGGCATGATAACTAGGTCTCACTGCCACGTTACGGTGTGAACCGTAAGACCAAACGGGTGATTTTTTTCTGCACTGACTCAATCTTATTCCACCATAACGACGACGATGGGCACCAAACTACTGAGGAGTATTCTAAGATGGATCTGACTAGTGATTTGTAGAGTGCGACAAGACAATGTGGGTCGGAGAATTATCTCGACTGCCTGCGTATAAATCCTAGCATTCTGTTCGCTCTATCAATAATTTCGTTATGATGCAAATGAAAGTCAAGTTTACGGTCAAGAGTAACTCCTAAGTCTTTTACTGCACTGTGTCGTTGTAATTGTGTACCGGAGATGCAGTAGTTAAACACTATTGGACAATTAGAACGGTGAAACGACATGGACAAACATTATCAACAGAAATTTGTAGGTCGTTGTTCAGACACCAGTCGGAAAAAGAGTCGATCGGTGCTTGCAGGACAAGACAATCACCAAAACACCTCACAGGAAAAAAAAGTCTAAGATCGTCCGCATACAATAAACATTCTGATTCCCTTACTACAGTAGTAACGTCATTGAAAAATAGAGAAAACAGCAAGGGTCCAAGGTTACTACCCTGTGGCACGCCTGAACAACTCACGAATTCCCTAGATGTCATACAATCAATTTTGACGCGATATCAACGATTGGTGAGGTAAGATTCGAACCACTCCACTAAAGGGGTAGAGAATCCAAGACGAGCAAGCTTCGCCAACAACAAGCGATGATTCACACGATCAAAGGCGGTATAGATGACATCCATCTGGGCTCCCGAAGCGAATGCAGCATGGCAGTGAGATACAAACTCCACCAAATTGGTGGTCACACTGCGGAACCCGTGTTGGCGTGTTGATATTGTAATAACTCTATTGTAATAGCCGCTCCTAAAAAACGACCGAAGCGAAACGCTAAACGGACTGATGAATCTGCTGACGCTGGCCCGTCGGATGAATAGCAATCTTGCACAGCATCCGGCGATGCACCTCGTTCAGCTCATCCCAGTCTCTCTATCTACTACCAAAATGTACGTGGTCTACGAACGAAAACTACAAATCTTCGCCTGGCGCTATCAGAATCAGAATATGATTTATCATTCTTACCGAGACTTGCTTACTCAGTCCATACCTTCTTCGCTCCTCACTGACGATCATTATCATATCTACAGGTGCGATAGGAATCTTTCCAACAGTGCCCTCTCACGCGGTGGGGTGTTTTAATTGCAAGTTCCTCTTCAATACCGACATGTGAAATCGCATCGCCTAATACCATACTGGAACAACTTTGGATCAAAACATTGCTGCCAGGTGTCTCTGTTTACATCGGCGTTGTTTACATTCCGCCTAGTCATGCGAATGACCCCGCAGTGATGAACGCTTTACATGATAGTGTACGTGAAATTTCAAGCCGCATTAAAGAGAGCGATTTTTATACGTCTTCGGAGATTTCAATAAACCTGATATCAGATGGGAGCTGACTAATACAATCAGAAGCCACCGATTGCGGGTGTGCCACAAGGAAGCAATATCGGCAATATATATATTGTTAACCAACGATGTTACCCTCGCTTTACCTCCCGACAGTATCAGTCTGTTTGCCGACGACGCAAAAATTGTTGCGCCTATTCACAACACAGGTGATTGTACATTCCTGCAAGACTGCATCGAAATTTTCTGTTCGTGGTGCAAGCGTAATGGACTGACTATCTGCATCGAGAAATGCTACTGTGTGTCTTTTAGTCGATGCAGGAGCCCAGTCACTGAAACCTACTTCATGAACGGTACTGCAGTTAATCGACAAAATCATGCCAAGACCTGAGCGTTCTGCTTGACTCTAGTTTGAACTTTAAACAGCATATCGATGACGTTGTAGCTAGATGAAATTAATTACTTGGCGTGGTTATCCGGACAACTAATGAATTCCGCAACCCCATGTGCATCAAAGCTGTCTACAACTGTATCGTTCGGTCGGTTCTGGAATATTCGTGCGTAGTCTGGAGCCCAACTACCGCTTCTTCAATTGCTCGACTTGAGGCGTTTCAACGTAAGCTCACGCGATATGCCCTACGCCTACTTCCCTGGCAGGATCGCAATAATCTTCTTCCGTATGCTGCGCGGTGCCGTCTTCTAGGCCTTCAACCTCTTTCAGTTAGAAGACGCAATGCACAGTGCTCTTACATCGCTGGATTGCTAAATGGCTCTATCGACTCATCGTCTTTGTTGCATCGAGTCGATATCTTGTACCATCCCGAACACTAAGGTCTAGAGAAACTCTACGGCTCGCTCAACCCCGTTCCAGCGCTGGTCGGTCAGTTCCGCATGTCGGCTGTCTTCAACACTGTCTCGGATTGCTTCGACATCTCAACTCAGTGCTTCAAGAAACGTCTCCGGCTTTTGCCGTGGCCGCAGTGAATTGCGATGCAAATCTTGTTTTTGTTATGTTTTTTATGAACTGTTACGTCTTAATTAGGCCCTCCGGCCCGTTGAAGATTAAACAAATAATAATAATAATAATAATAATAAAATTATTAGGAGACAACTCGTGAACGTCGGCAATAGTATCATCCGATACGGAGTTGCCACCTGGGGCGATGGGTGGTCGACAAGAAGACCTAGCGCAAAACGGTCCAAAGGGCGCATCGACCGGGGGCTCTCCGAGTCGCCAGCGCCTTTCAGACCGTATCTTATGATGCCAATTGCGTTGACGCCAACACCACCCCCGTTAGTCCTCCTCATGCATAAGGACATCCGCTGCCACAACGAAAAGGTAGACACCACCACTACCTTTTCGTTGTGGCAGCGGACATACGGAAGCGCCAACGGGAGGAGACGATGAGGCGCTGGCAAGACAAGTGGACAACTGGTGCAGGGCAACCAGGAACGCCAGGACTGAAGCCGAGGAGGCTGATTCCAGACATTAATCTCTGGGTCAGCCGCAAGCATGGGGAAGTCGACCTTTTCCTCACCCAGCTCCTCACGGGGCACGGGATCTTGCTCTCCTATTTCGTCGAGAAAGGCATCTTGGATGACTCGCCCAATTGCCCCGAGTACGGAGACACTGTGCTGTTCCGCTGTCCACGGTTTGATCGGGTCCGGAATGAGATGCAGCAGCGGTGCCAATCCCAAATAACGATGGACAACATAGTGTCGGAAATGTGCGCCCGCAGCGATACATGGGAGGACATACGCGCCGCCGCCAGGACCATCTTCTCCTTTCTCCAAGCGAGATGGGATGTGGAGCGTCCACCGACGGCAAAGCGATGCAGGTAGGTCAGACGGCAGCCGAGGGTCGTAATTAATCTGTTCTGTCTTTTCCTTTCGTTTCTTTCCAGCTTATCTTTCTCTCCTCTTCTTCTCGTTTCAGACTTCTCGTTCCTCTTTTTTTCTTTTGCTGGCTCTTTTTCTTCTTTTCCTCTATCAAATTTAAATTTCAGAGAGACTGCCTTGCGTGCATAGAGTGGTGACCAACTATGCAGAACCCCCATTGCCTATCCGAAGTGTGAGCGATAGGAACGCACGGCCCGCGTCGCACCACGGAAAGCAGCGTAAATGCAGCATCATCAGACAAGATCACCGCAGCAGATTTGCGTCGTCAACCTGGGTGCACAATCTTTTCGTAGAAGCTGATGAATGCGTACGTGTTCTACCTCGCGCTCCTCGACTGACCCGCACTTTATACCCCCGTGTTCAGTGCAGAGCCTGTGTCCAAACAGTGCAGTGCTGGAAAGTGTTGTTCGTGTTTGGTGTTTCAGGAGTTTTGTGCTGTAGTGTAGTGCGTGTGGGAAAAAAACTGAGACATCCTTTTACCTCATTTGTTGTTTTCACAGCGAAACTTTAAAGTAAAATTTTTAACATTTTTAAGAACAATCCTAACGCACTTTACGTTGTGCGCTTTTCTCAAAGCGCTACGTAAAGTCTTGTAACCCAATGTTGTAGCCTGTTTTGTAAGTGCAGATAGTGAAAGTTTCTAAGAAATGAGTGTTTAAAGACATTAGTCTGGTGGACTCTCATAAGACATTTTTGTTCAGTATAGAAGTGATATTGTGATGCAGTGTACATTGAGGAAAAATTGTGTCAGTGACGTTTTTCAAGTGCCAGTGCTGAGAGGGCCGACGATATGGGCCAACGAGGGCTCATCCCCCTCCCAGCACGAGTTCCCGGATAGGACATACCCAGAATGGTTTAACGGCGAGAAAGGAGTGTTGATGTATCTGGTTCTGACTATCTAAGAAGGAAAACCGCTACCAGACCCGTTCATCGTAGGCAAATGTCTACAACAACATGTTGGACGACCGGTAGAAGGTAACCTGATTAATAATAATTTAAAATACGTTTTCAAAAACCGATCATTGTCCTACTACAAAAAATTACAAACACTAACTAAACTCATCAATGGAACACCAATCACCATCACACCCCACACTACTCTTAATACCGTCCAATGCGTAATTTTCTTTACCAACCTTAAACACATGACGGATGAAGAAGTTCTAGCTAATTTAAAAGACCAACAAGTAACTGAGGTGCGTCGTTTCACTCGTAAAGTTAATAGTGAATTATTTCACCTACCTACCAACTATTTCCTCCTCCTTATTGCTGCAACACGTGTCCCCTCTGTTATTCGCTTTGGTCCACTCCATGTGATTCCCTGTGCATATTATCCCAAACCCATGCATTGTCTTAATTGTGCTCACTATAGTCATACCAGGCTGAGATGCAAAACCTCACAGGTTTGCCACAATTGTGATATTCCTGCCCATGGTGAATGTACTTCTCTACTAAAATGTGTTAATTGCAAAGACAACCACAATTCTTTTGACAAATCCTGCCCATTTTATCTCAAAGAACAGGAAAGAATTAAATATAAAATTGATTACAACGTGTCTTTCTATGAAGCACAAAAATATATAGATTCCCAACTACATAAACAAAGCGCAGTTCAACAAAGGCTCACTCTCGCTCAAGTTGTGTCCCCCAATCCAGAAACTTACGTTGCCCTTTCCACTAAAACCTATTCTAGAGACGACGAAATTGCCAGTCCTAAAAAATCTAAATAAGTATTTTAAAAAAAAACTTACTCCACCTGTTGCCATCCCTGACCCAAATACGATATTATTGCTCAACTTAAACAATAAAATGCTAATCTAAATAGGAAAATTGTTCTACTAACAGAAACTATCAAAAACATGCAAATCGAACAAACCAAATTTATTAGCACTTTTAATCAAAACAAACCCACTGATAAAGTTGAAACAATGGACCAATCCGAAGAGTCTGACTCTTCTTGCTCCTCGTCCCTTCTGCACGGAAGCAAAACGACCTCTTCAAAGGCGCTTAAAAAACGGGCCCTCTCAAAGGGCTCCTCTTCCTTCGGGGAAGAAACCTCCTTCCCTCCCAAAAAATCCGCCCCATCCCCATCGTTATCCCTTCCTCTTCCAATCCCCTCAATTTCGAGGGCGAGGAGCCCCTTCTCTCACCCGATAATGCCCCATTCATCTAGATGAGGAGGTCAAAGAGGAGGAAAGCTTCTTTAACACAATGACCACATAAAACATACCTTCTTTTGTATCAACTCCAAACATTCATTCTACAAATTCCCATCCAACGTTAAAAAAAAATACACCTTTGTTTGCCATGTCCAGGAATATCAGGAGCATGAGCCGTAACTCTGATGAACTAAAAATTCTAATTACCCGCTACAACTTAACAATAGTCGCTCTACAAGAAATAATGACCATACCAAACCTCAACAGTTCTCCATCCAACAACTATACCTGGCTTTTTTTTTCCAAAACAAACGAACATGCGTCACTCCGTTGGCATAGGCATACAAAAACACATACCGTCTGTTGACAAGCATCAACGGACCGTTCATCGTGTTGCTAGTTTGAGCAGATAAATAGAGGGCGCTGACTTCGTAAAGAGGTCACAATCGTAGGCGAAATATTTCAATATGACTCAGCCATATTTGCAACAATTAACACAAAGATTAACCGAAGAACCACCGAAGGGAAAGGGCATCGACCGTAGCGCCGAGCGGGAACCAGCGATAGGGTATGTGGCAACCTTGCATATTATTGCAACGCACTGTAAAGTACCGAAAGCTTTTAATCTTTGTAGGGTTCCGTACACACCTTTACGCTTCCGTGTCTATTGCAAAACTAATACGCGTTTCTCTATTAACACTAATACTACAAACTTATACTACCTACGCTAAGTAAGGATCATTACACTACTACCACGAAATCTTCCAGTTGAATTTGTACAAAATAAATTAAGTTAGTCTTATCTCGCAACCTATCCAATTCACATATCTTTCACGTTAATCTTTATCAAATCGAAAGACCGCGCTAAAGGTACTTACGCGCCTTTTTCTCGCGTATTAAAGTCCCGGAAGAAAGAGTATTTTTAACCCTTCTTTATTATGAGTTTTGAACCAGAATAAAGTGTTATGTCTACAAAACGTGGTGATTTCAAAGCCCAACATTCTACCTGGGGTAATCCTGGCTCTAACAATCGAGGCCATATGCTACAAAACTATTTTGATACCTATAGCATAGAGGTCATTCAATACACCACAGCCACACGTACCTGTCCCACTAGTGGACAAGGTACTATTACTTTTTGTCCATAGCTATCTACAAACCCACAGCCCTCAAAACGCCCCAGGTTGAAATATGAGGAGACTGACTGGGAAAATACAAATAAAAATGACATACACACTACCCTTAGATGACCATCCTTCCCTTACACGCTTTACAGAGACAATTACAAATGCAGCCTTAACTAGTATCCCTCTTGCAAAAGTTACAGTTGGCAGAAAGTTCGTCCCCTGGTAGAATAAAACAGTTGCCCTTGCCATTAAGACACGACAAAAAGCACTCAAGAGTCTTCAACGTTAAAAAAGAAGCCGTCAAATTTGCAAAAAAAAAAACTTGGGTCAAATTTGTTTTTAAAATTAACCCTGAGACAACCACCAAAGTAATATGGAATGGGAATTATGCAAGTTGGAATTTTATCCGGTAAAAATCACTATTCAACTCCAATTATTTAAAAAACAGGAAAAAATATTGATCCACCAACAGAAATACCTAAGACTTTAGCTAGATACTTTTATGATACATCTGCAACACATTACTTTCCATCTCATTTTCTAACCCATACATTCATCTCTGAGTCCAAACCCACCCATTGACGCTTCTGACCAAAATTACAATTGCCTTTTTTCTCTTGATGAGCTTAATTGGGCTCTTAATAAATGCCCTGGCATTACTCCAGGCCCGGACAACATTGGTTATCCAATGCTTCAAAATCTCCTTTACCGGTCCAAAACAGTCCTCCTTCAGATTTACAATAATATTTGGTCTTCCGGGAACACACCGGATGACTGGAAAACCTGTTTTGCAATTTCCATTCCAAAACCCAATTCACCACATGCAATAGATAGCTACCGCCCCATTTCTCTCCTAATTGCATTGGCAAAATCAAGGAGAGAATGGTAAATAGAAGACTGACATAGGAATTAGAAGTCCGTACCTCCTTGGTACCAATCAACACGCCTTTAGAGGTGGGAAAGGTACTGAGACATATTTTGCCGAACTTAAGAAACTTTTAGAAATCCACTACCACAAAGTCCAGCACATTGACTGTGCAATATTAGATTTATCAAAAGCTTTTGACAGAACCTGGTGTTACACAATTCTTGAACAGCTCAGTATGTGGGGTTTTGGAGGACGCATTACAGCGTACCTTCAAAGCTTCCTTTCAAATCGAACAATTAAAGTTTTAATTGGAACTCTACATTTTGACCTGTATGTCCAAGAGAATGGTGCTTCTCAGGGTGCCATTCTCTCTCCCACTCTTTTCCTGATTAGTGTAGAATCTCTCTTCCGTCCCTGCCCAGTAACATAAAATGTTTCATGTATGCTGATGATATAGTTCTTGTCTCAGCATTCAACAATAGAACAGAATCACGCACAACTTTGCAAGAAGGAGTCAATATAGTTCAGAAATGGTCACGTTGGACAGGTTACACAATTTCACACTCCAAATCCAAGTTACTTCACATCTGCAATCGCATACATCATACACTAAAACCCATAACATACAATAACTCAGTAATACCAAACACACGCACAGCCGATATCCTAGGAGGACTTTTAAACGTTACTTAAAATTTAAAGTATACATTACACGGGTCCGTATTAGACTTTTCAGAATGCTTGGTATCGGTCAGCATCATCAATAGCTGGCTTCTACCAAAACTACTCTACGGCATCGAAAATTTCCCATTACAAATTGCACCAATCTACCATACTGCCATCCGCTGTGCCAAGGGGGTTTTAATCACGAGCCCATAGCATCACTTCTGAAAGAAAGCAGACATCAGCCCTTGGACCACATCATCACCGACACGATGCTAGCAGCTGCAGGACGAATGATGAATAAAAATATCAAGGCCGATGCGCTTATTCAAAGGGCACACGCCGAATTCACCGCACTCACAGGACAAACACTCCACTCAGTCACCAAACTCATCCAAATCGGTAGTTGCCCTTGATACTGTCGCCCACCACAAATAGACTGGACCATCAAAAATAATCTTCGGGCTAGTTTCAATAGTGTCATTGCTAACCGTCATTTTGCCGAACTCGTTCAACAAAAATACCATAACCACCATCTCATACTCACAGACGGATCAGTACAAAACGGTTCTTCTGGCTGTGGAATCTACTTCCGTACCGACAATAGCGCTATCCGACTACCAGACCATACCTCAATATTCACCGCAGAAGCAATAGCCCTGGTTATTGCTGCTGATGAAGGTCTACACAGAGACAAACTTAACGTAATCTTCACCGACAGTGCAAGTGTTCTTCAAGCACTTGAATCTGGAACCACCCGTGACCCGAACATCCAACAACTCTGCAGTATACAAAATCCACTCCAAGTAACATTCTGCTGGATTCCTGGTCACAAAGGTTTCCAGGGAAACGAAATAGCAGACCGACTAGCCAACGCAGGACGTAATAACCCGGCCTGCTGTCATAACACTCTTCCACGCCGTGACTTCATACGACTTAGCAAACCATCATCGCCAATAGCTGGAATGGTTATTGGGTTAGCAGCGGTCGCTCTTTCCTGAGAACCATCAAGACCACAACACCACTATGGAAAAACCATCCATCACACTAAGACCAGAGAATCCTATCACGACTTCGGACAGGACACACCCGGCTCACCAACACCTTTTTATTACAAACATCAAGCCCACCACTATGCAGTTTCTGTAGCGTGTCGACATCACCGTCCGTCACATCTTAACCGAATGCCATGGATATTCTGCGGAATGCATTACTTTCAAATTGGACCACAGCAACGACACCATCCTCTCACCAGACAGCGATTGCCAGCGTAAAATTTTATTTTATTTTTCTTATCACTAATCCTTATGAACCACTCTAACCAAAACCACATTCGTAACAGACAATAAAATCAACAGATAATAGCTTGAAGTAAACCGAGACTACCCGGTATAAAGTATTTTGCAAGCCACAAATGGCTTGCAAAGAAGATTGTTAGAAGATCCTTTCTCAAAGCGCTACGTAAAGTCTTGTACCCAATGTTGTAGCCTGTTTTGTAAGTGCAGATAGTGAAAGTTTCTAAGAAATGAGTGTTTAAAGACATTAGTCTGGTGGACTCTCATAAGACATTTTTGTTCAGTATAGAAGTGATATTGTGATGCAGTGTACATTGAGGAAAAATTGTGTCAGTGACGTTTTTCAAGTGCCAGTGCTGAGAGGGCCGACGATATGGGCCAACGAGGGCTCATCCCCCTCCCAGCACGAGTTCCCGGGATAGGACATACCCAGAATGGTTTAAACGGCGAGAAAGGAGTGTTGATGTATCTGGTTCTGACTATCTAAGAAGGAAAACCGCTACCAGACCCGTTCATCGTAGGCAAATGTCTACACAACATGTTTGGACGACCGGTAAAGGTAACCTGATTAATAATAATTTCAAATACGTTTTCAAAACCGATTCATTGTCCTACTACAAAAATTACAAACACTAACTAAACTCATCAATGGAACACCAATCACCATCACACCCCACACTACTCTTAATACCGTCCAATGCGTAATTTTCTTTACCAACCTTAAACACTGACGGATGAAGAAGTTCTAGCTAATTTAAAAGACCAACAAGTAACTGAGGTGCGTCGTTTCACTCGTAAATTAATAGTGAATTATTTCACCTACCTACCAACTATTTCCTCCTCCTTATTGCTGCAACACGTGTCCCCTCTGTTATTCGCTTTGGTCCACTCCATGTGATTCCCTGTGCATATTATCCCAAACCCATGCATTGTCTTAATTGTGCTCACTATAGTCATACCAGGCTGAGATGCAAAACCTCACAGGTTTGCCACAATTGTGATATTCCTGTCCATGGTGAATGTACTTCTCTACTAAAATGTGTTATTTGCAAAGACAACCACAATTCTTTTTGACAAATCCTGCCCATTTTATCTCAAAGAACAGAAAGAATTAAATATACAAATTGATTACAACGTTGTCTTTCTATGAAGCACAAAAATATATAGATTCCCAACTACATAAACAAAGCGCAGTTCAACAAAGGCTCACTCTCGCTCAAGTTGTGTCCCCCATCCAGAAACTTACGTTGCCCTTCCACTAAAACCTATTCTAGAGACGACGAAATTCCAGTCCTAAAAAATCTAAATAAAGTATTTTAAAAAAAAACTTACTCCACCTGTTGCCATCCCTGACCCAAACAATACGATATTATTGCTCAACTTAAACAATAAAATGCTAATCTAAATAGGAAAATTGTTCTACTAACAGAAACTATCAAAAACATGCAAATCGAACAAACCAATTTATTAGCACTTTTAATCAAAACAAACCCACTGATAAAGTTGAAACAATGGACCAATCCGAAGAGTCTGACTCTTCTTGCTCCTCGTCCCTTCTGCACGAAGCAAAACGACCTCTTCAAAGGCGTTTTAAAAACGGGCCCTCTCAAAGGGCTCCTCTTCCTTCGGGGAAGAAACCTCCTTCCCTCCCAAAAAATCCGCCCATCCCCATCGTTAATCCTTCCTCTTCCAATCCCCTCAATTTCGAGGGCGAGGAGCCCCTTCTCTCACCCGATAATGCCCCATTCATCTAGATGAGTAGTCCAAAGAGGAAAGCTTCTTTAACACAATGACCACATAAAACATACCTTCTTTTGTATCAACCAACATTCATTCTATCATTCTACCAATTCCCATCCAATTAAAAAAAATACAATCTTTGTTTGCCATGTCCAGGAATATCAGGAGCAGCCGTAACTCTGATGAACTAAAAATTCTAATTACCCGCTACAACTTAACAATAGTCGCTCTACAAGAAATAATGACCATACCAACCTCAACAGTTCTCCATCCAACAACTATACCTGGCTTTTTTTTTCCAAAAACAAACGAACATGCGTCACTCCGTTGGCATAGGCATACAAAAACACATACCGTCTGTTGACAAGCATCAACGGACCGTTCATCGTGTGCTAGTTTGAGCAGATAAACATAGAGGGCGCTGACTTCGTAAAGAGGTCACAATCGTAGGGCGAAATATTTCAATATGACTCAGCCATATTTGCAACAATTAACACAAAGATTAACCGAAGAACCACCGAAGGGAAAGGCATCGGACCGTAGCGCCGAGCGGGAACCAGCGATAGGTATGTGGCAACCTTGCATATTATTGCAACGCACTGTAAGTACCGAAAGCTTTTAATCTTTGTAGGGTTCCGTACACACCCTTTACGCTTCCGTGTCTATTGCAAAACTAATACGCGTTTCTCTATTAACACTAATACTACAAACTTATACTACCTACGCTAAGGTAAGGATCATTACACTACTACCACGAATCTTCCAGTTGAATTTGTACAAAATAAAATTAAGTTAGTCTTATCTCGCAACCTATCCAATTCACATATCTTTCACGTTAATCTTTATCAAATCGAAAGACCCGCGCTAAAGGTACTTACGCGCCTTTTTCTCGCTATTAAAGTCCCGGAAGAAAGATATTTTTAACCCTTCTTTATTATGAGTTTTGAACCAGAATAAAGTGTTATGTCTACAAAACGTGGTGATTTCAAAGCCCACATTCTACCTGGGGTAATCCTGGCTCTAACAATCGGGCCATATGCTACAAAACTATTTTGATACCTATAGCATAGAGTCATTCAATACACCACACGCCACACGTACCTGTCCCCTAGTGGACAAGGTACTATTACTTTTTGTCCATAGCTATCTACAAACCCCCAGCCCTCAAAAAACGCCCCAGGTTGAAATATGAGGAGACTGACTGGGAAAAATACAAAATAAAAATGACATACACACTACCCTTAGATGACCATCCTTCCCTTACCACGCTTTACAGAGACAATTACAAATGCAGCCTTAACTAGTATCCCTCTTGCAAAAGTTACAGTTGGCAGAAAGTTCGTCCCCTGGTAGAATAAAACAGTTGTTGCCCTTGCCATTAAACACGACAAAAAGCACTCAAGATTCTTCAACGTTAAAAAAAGAAGCCGTCAAATTTGCAAAAAAAAACTTGGGTCAATTTGTTTTTAAAATTAACCCTGAGACAACCACCAAAGTAATATGGATGGAATTATGCAAGTTGGAATTTTATCCGGTAAAATCACTATTCAACTCCAATTATTTAAAAAACAGGAAAAAAATATTGATCCACCACAGAAATACCTAAGACTTTAGCTAGATACTTTTATGATAC
>NW_024428548.1:0-24698 GCF_017562075.2 Anopheles merus | reverse complement strand
CCTGGCCCAACGGGTACATGCTGCGTTGAAAAACCGGGGTCCTATCTTTCTGTCCGATACTGTACCATGTGCGCTCATCAACTGCAGCCACCGCGAACGTTTGATCCGTGAACGTCCGTATTTTACGCTCTCGTGCAAAAATATTTTGAAACAACGCGGTACAATTATTCCATGCAATAAGGAGTGTCCGAAGCCGCTCACGGTCTCTCACCCTCGCCATCTTACACTACGCCCCCTCCGCAATGGCGCATTTAACGGTAAGCGGACTGAGTGGCCGCGGGAGGCCCGTGGATATCAAGTCCAGCATATAGGGTGTGTACAGTACTCTCATCGCGGGCCTCCGTGAGCGATAGAGGCTCCATGGACGAAGGGGCTCAAAGACTACAGGGGGCCCATATATGAGGGATCCCGACCAACACCCCGACTCCAAAAAAAAAAAAAAAAAAAATTAAGTGTATTTGATTCAAAACCAAGTAATAAATCCACCCCTCGCTCCCTCCGCTCAACACTTGGGTCGTTTGTTTCCATGCGTTTGACATGGCCTGTCCACTGAAGGTTGGCGAGCTTGATATGACAATGAGTGTGATTCCCCACATACGATGATGATTTCGTCAGATTTGATAAAAATAAAATAACTACGTTAAAATTGAAATCTATTCGATTCAGTATAGATGCTATTCAAGTTTACATGTTCGTTTTCGAATGAACAAAAAATTCATTGGGCGACGCGTTTGTCACGAGGCGTGGAACTTAGCGACGTGAGAGTCAATCCGAACATTCCCGGCTGTATCCATCCATAAGCGACCCCGAGTTTTTGGGGATAGTGCGGAAGGTAAGTAAGCACACAACACCTTCGATAGGTGCAAGACAACGCAAACGATTCCGACCTGAACTCGCTCCAACGGATATGAGTAGCTTACTTTTTGTACTTGGTGATCCTACTGGTCTTTTCAATCTCTTTGCATTTACTGTCGGAATCGATCTAACATGCCATAAGGCCATAGCCAACGTTGGATAAAAGAGAAGGATTAGCAGAAAAGGATTTCCATTGGTTGGTTTCTATATCCAGTGGCGGATTAAGGGTATCGGGGGCCCTAGGCGGAAAGACGAGTTGAGGCCCCCTGTAAAGGTAAATGTTGTTAGGGGCGGGGTAGCGGCACTAAACTTGCAGTTGGGAGATTGAACAGTAAACTTGAAATGCCGTCGGGAGCCCCTTTCGATCATCAGTCACAGGTTCTAAAATTTTTGCTCACGGGGAGAGGGGGGGGGGGGTGGAAATGATTCGCCAGCCTCGGGGCCCCAACGGCCATCCGGGGCCCTTGTCGCTAGTACTCTGTCCATACGGCATACTATAGAATGGCGATCTACGGGGCCCCTAAATCGGCGGGGCCCCAGGCCCGCCTAGTCCGCCTACCGTTAGATCCGCCACTGACCTACGCCACTGACGCCACTTGGCCTGGGCAGAATCCTGGGCCCCAATATTTTATGAGTCCCTTCATTCATGGGCCCCTAACTAGCACAGAAGATCTTGCTGAGACTACTGTACACATTGTTCTATATGCTAGAATTACCTTACCCGGGGCCCCTACATTGACGGGGCCCCCCGCGGCCGCTCAGTCCGCGCACCGTTAAATCCGCCACTGCTTTCGGGTCGACCCGACTCGTTGCACCCCGCGGGTCGGATTTGATTTCGATTCCGGCTGGCTCGTACCCGACCCCGGGTCGGGGCGTGAAATGAATCGTATGACCCAACACTAGGTTCTATTAAGGTTTAAATGAATTACTGGAACAGTAGATATAGCTCTCTCGCAACCATTACATCCGCAGGTTCCGCAACCATTACATCCGACTGAAATGGTTTTTTTCTATGAGTTTTCAACTGATATCCCACTGCTCGACTTTTTACCCACGTTGCTATGGCGGCAAACACCATTCCACTCCACTGCCAAACCGATCGGTTAGCGAAGATTCTGATGATAAAAAAGCAATTGGATAACATTGGATTTTGCTAATCGATCGACTCTAAATTATCCGCTCCAATGAAACAGAGAACAATTCAGCACAGATTTTGTCCATCAACGCTATCATCAAACGTACATAGAGATTATGCAAGTCAAAGCAACAACAAATATGGTTACAAACAGAAATCAGACCATATATCCAAACAGAAAAAATGGTATGTCATTCAACAGAAAGATTTTTTTGGTCAAGCCAGGCAGCCACAGAACGACTGCATGTAATAATTTCACCAGTGTAAATTTTGATCACAATTATAGTACTCTATTCATAGATACTGGAGCAGCCATCTCATTACTCAAAATAAAGCCAAATAATTCGCAACAAATTGCAAATACAATACAATTAAACTCATAGGAATTACAAATGATTAATAAAAAACATTAGGAACTGTAGACTGCATTATGTCTTTCAATAATGCATTGATCAAGCATAAATTCCATCTAGTACCAGATAGTGTAGATATTCAAACAAGCGGAATATTAGAAAGAGATTTTCTTAAGAAATACCAATGTGTGATTGATTATACGTAGGAACAATTAGTATGCTCGATAAATGGCAAAATAGTCAAAGAACGAATTGAGGATTCCAGAAATGAAAATACTATTATCCCAGCAAGAAGTGAAGTTATTCATAAAATTTCAATTACAGGCATGATAAAAGATTTTTTAGTACAAGCACAAGAAATTCAACCTGGAATATATTGTGGTAATACAATTATTTCAAAAACCAATCCCTACATCAACATCCTAAATACTACTGAAAATAATGTTACCCTCAGTAATTCATTTAAACCTTTAATAGAACCTAGTGTTGGGTCATACGATTCATTTCACGCCCCGACCCGGGGTCGGGTGCGAGCCAGCCGGAATCGAAATCAAATCCGACCCGCGGGTGCAACGAGTTCGGGTCGACCCGAAAGATGAGTAGGTGCGAAAAAGCATAAGTGACTCCGACCCGTGGGTGCTGCGAGTTTGGGTCGGGTCGGGCCACGGTAGGTTCAGTTTGACCCGAGGGTGCAGCGAGTTCGGGTCGACCCGACTGATGAGTAGGTCAGTGGCGGATCTAACGGTAGGCGGACTAGGCGGTCTCCTGGGGCCCCGCCGATTTAGGGGGCCCGTAGATCGCCATTCTATAGTATGCCGTATGGACAGAGTACTAGCGACAAGGGCCCGGATGACCGTTGGGGCCCCGATGCTGGCGAAACATTTGAACCCCCCCCCCCCCCCACAAAAAATTTAGGACCTGTGACTGATGATCGAAGGGGCCCCCCGACGGCATTTCAAGTGTACTATTAAATTTACCAACAGCAACTTCAGTGCCGCTATCTCCCTCCCCTGCCCCAACAACATTTATCATTTACAAGGGGGCCTCAACTAGTCTTTCCGCCTAGGGCCCCGATACCCTTAATCCGCCACTGAGTAGGTGCAAGAAAGCATAAGCGACTCCGACCCGTTGGTGCAACGAGTTCGGGTCGGGTCGGGCCACGGTAGGTTCAGTTTGACCCGCGGGTGCAGCGGTTCGGGTCGACCCGAAAGATGAGTAGGTGCGAAAAAGCATAAGCGACTCCGACCCGTTGGTGCAACGAGTTCGGGTCGGGGTCGGGCCACGGTAGGTTCAGTTTGACATGCGGTGTGCAGCGAGTTTGGTCGACCCGACCGACTGATGAGTAGGTGCGAAAGCATAAGCGACTCCGACCCGTTGGTGCAACGAGTTCGGGTCGGGTCGAGTCAAGGTAGGTTCAATACCCGACCCGAACTCGCTGCACCAACGGGTCGGAGTCGCTTATGCTTTCTCGCACCTACTGATCTTTTGGGTCGACCCGAACTCGCTGCACCATCGGGTCAAACTGAACCTACCGCGGCCCGACCGGACCCGAACTCGTGCACCAATGGGTTGGAGTCGCTTATGCTTTATCGTACCTACCGGAGTAGTTGCACCCACAGAACCTACTTGTACCTTTCGGGTCGACCCGAACGACTCGGGTCGCTTACGGATGGCTCCGATCCGATAGGTTCGGGTCGACCCGCCCATCACTAATAGAACCTCTAGATAATACTATGTTTACAAAAAATCAGAATATAAATATAAGAATATAAAAATAACAAAGTAAGAATTAATACAATACTAAATAAATAAATGCCACAAGCATTCCAAGATTCATACAACAACAATTAGTTAAACTTATTTCAGAATTCCCAGATATATTTTGTGGAAACGATCATAACATAAAAATCAACATTTTTTATAAACAATCAATTATTCTTAAAGATAACATTCCAACCTACATTCCTAACTATAAGCACATTCATTCTCAAAAAAAGAAATAAATAAGCAAATTGATCAAATGTTAGATATGTTATGTTATGAATGTAGTATATCATTGAACATTCAGTTTTTCCTTACAATTCGCCAATTCTTCTTGTCCCTAAGAAATCAGATAACGAAACAAAATGGAGATTAGTTGTCCACTTTCGACAGCTCAACAAAAAATATTACCAGATAAATTCCCGTTACCACAAATAGACACAATTATTGATCAACTAGGAAAGGCTAAATACTTTAGTACACTAGATTTGATGTCAGGATTTCATCAAATTCCTTTGGAAAAAGATTCAAGAAAGTACACAGCATTCTTAACGACAAAAGGACATTACCAATTTACAAGAATGCCATTTGGATTGAATATAAGCCCAAATAGTTTTCAAAGAATGATGGCAATAGCCATGGCAGGTTTAACACCAGAAATTGCTTTTGTGTATATTGATGACATTATAGTCACAGGCAATTCCATTAATAGCCACATAGATAATTCAATTAAAGTTTTCCAAAGATTAAGACATTAAAACCTTAAATGAATCCGGAAAATTGTAGATTTTTCAAATCAGAAGTTACATACTTAGGACATAACATTACTGATCAAGGAATACTTCCTGATGAATCCAAATATGGAACTATACAAAAATTCCCTATTCCCAAAAATACAGATGAAGTACAAAGATTCGTAGCATTTTGTAATTATTATAGGAAATTCATAAATATTTTGCTAACATAGCTGAACCATTGAACAATTTATTGAGAAAGGTATAATCTTTGAAAAGAATGATCAATGTCAAAAAGCATTTGACATGCTTAAAAAACATTATTATGACCCAAAATACTCCCGTAAATTTCGTTTTTCGGATCGCATCTGAGTTCGCGCGTCCTGACCGCCATCGCTCTTGTTGCTGCAACGACAACCTGCATCGTTCCCGCAGAATGGCCCGTATTTGCAACGCCTGCACCATGGAAATTGCGGAGGCATCTATCAGCTGCTGCCTGTGCGACTCTCCATTTCATCAGCGCTGCACTTCGGTTCCTGCTGATCCGTTCCAGCGCATTTCGGAATATAAACAAATACACTGGTGCTGTGTTGGCTGCAACAACGTATTTATGAATCCGCGCACCAAGTTCGTAAAAGATGCAGCCATGCAATCTGGCTTCCAGGCGGCAATTACAACAGTAGCCGAAAGCATCAAGACCGTTATGGAGCCTTTGACTAGTGAAATCAAATCTGGGTTTGCACGGTTGAGCCAACTTGATCTAAAAACTCCACGTAGCAGTCACCCTCCCGCAAAAATTCGTCGCATAAATCCATCCAAACGTTTGTTTTCTGATGTCACTAAGGACAATCACGCATTGTTTACATTCGGTGCTACGAGCAATCAAAGAAATAGCCAAAACAACAATACGGAGCGAATTGTCGATATTCAACGCAAAACTCATGCACCACCTGTAATAACTGGCACAAAAAGGATATAGCATCTTTTCCTATCAAAATAGTTCCCGCTCATTCAACGGTGCAAAAATGCGCGCTGTATATTTCCCGGCTCTCTCCCGATACAACCAGTGACCAAATTGTACAAATGGTCAAACAAGCTTTATCGATTGATGATGCTACTGCATACTGCCTTATTCGCCAGGGTACAAATACAGCGACACTCTCATTCCTGTCATTTAAAGTGTAGTGCCTTTATCACTACGTGACAAGGCTCTTTCCCCCGACACCTGGCCCTTGGCCTGTCAGTACGTGAATTCATTGACTACCGAAATCAACAACCGGGTGCAAATTTTTGTCTACAACCGCCAATGGGTCTCTCCACCCCTACAACTTTGCCTACGGTGCTAAATATTCGGTCACCGCCACTGCTGGACCACACAATTTTATCGGCACACACTCCACGCACTTCACCAACACCGTAGACCCACTAATATTTTCCGGTATTCATTTCACGCGCATTGCACACACTCACAGTCACACAAATAATCCTGACACGACTCATGAATCGAGGAACACTGGCGCTGAAACAACTTTAGTGAATGTTAATTGCACTTACCTGACGAATGTTCTTCCAGCAACAAACGATATTCTTTCTGCTGAGGCAGTGCTTGACGAAGGGCGCACGCAGCTTGATGATCGTGAGACCAAAACAAACCATCGCCATAGAACGGACACTACACTCACACAATCGCATGACTATCATGTCAATCCTACAGGGGTCGCCTGCCGTAATAATCAAGGACGAACAATGACGAATAATGACCTTAGCATTTATTACCAAAACGTTCATGGACTACGCACTAAACTTGAGGATGTGTACATTGCTTCTAGTGAGCTTGATCATGATATTATTGTTCTCACAGAAACATGGCTTGATGATACCATACTTTCGCAGCAAGTAATCTGTGACAAATACGCTATCTATAGAAGCGATAGATAGAAATGCTAATAACAGTGCCAGACAGATAGGTGGTGGTGTCCTGATTGCTGTTTCCAAACGTCTCAAATGCCTTCCTGTGCACACCAATATAACGAGTATTGAACACTGCTGGGTTAAAATCCTGTTGCCTTCAAGTAAAATATTTGTCGGTGTAAGTTACATCCCTCCTGACCTTAGTACAAATACTGCAACTATGACTGCTCTCGACGAGGCTCTTGATAGTGTGAGTGTTTCTATGAACGACCACGATACGATGTGTCTGTTGGGTGACTTCAACCAACCAATGATCTCCTGGCGTGCTATCGATAGGCACTATGAACCCGCGTCATCCATGCCCGGTCAAATCGCTTTTTGGATTTGATAAATTATCATTGCTTAAAACAAATCAGTGGCATAGTAAATGACCTAGGAAGGCAATTGGATCTTGTGTTTGTTTCAAATGATCTTGAAGATAGCGTGCCTGTGCAGTCAGTCTATGTCTCCCTTGTCGCGATTGTTCCGGTTGATAACCACCATCCACCATTGGAATCAAGCTGCAGTTTTCCCACACTAGTTCAGACGATAATTCCGGCATAGTCTTGCCTGGTGCTGTATCTGCTTATAATTTTGCCAGAGCTGATTTTGTTAGCATAAAGCAAGCGTTGAAGGACACTGATTGGACTGGACTTCGAAACATGGATGTAGAAGCTGCTTCTGAATACCTTACGTCAGCAGTATCAGACATTATTGAGCAATTCGCACCTAAACGAATATTTACAAATTCTCAACCATGGTGCACTAGATACCTTAAAAGGTTAGAAAGAATGCGTCGTTCTGCGTATCGTATATTCAGTCGTACACGCAATGAAGCCGATAGAAGCAATTTCCTGGAGGCTGCAAGAATCTTCAAGTTTCATAACCGAAAATTGTATGCTAATTACATTCGCCGTGTCCAGATATCCATTCGGGCATGTCCAAAATCATTTTGGAACTTTATGGACCGTAAGATGAAAGTACTTCCCTCCCATCATGCATGACACTGATGGTCGATTGTTTACTGACACGCAAGAAATATGTAATGGTTTTGCTGAGCTGTTTGCGCGTAGCTGCACGAGCTTTCCCGAACAAAACCAGAAGGTAGAGGAGAGGAGCGTTACGTTCGTGGCACAAGACTCCGTTGACATTTCATTGCCTTCTTTTACTATCGATGATGTTCGTTCATGGCTTCAAAGCTGAAACCCTCCTTAGCCTCTGGACCCGATAACATTCCGGGAATAGTTATTGTCGCCGACAGAAATGAACAAGTCTAAAAATAGAAATGAACTAATTAGGATTAAGACTAGAACTAGGATGAATTCGGAAGTAGGATGAACTATAGCATAGGATTAGATAGGAAGGCCACGCCCACTTTATAGATTAGGACAGCTTGTGCGGTTAGTAGTTTAAGTAGTGTTAGTAATTAGGATGCGCGCGTAAAGTGCGTGGGCATAGAAGCCACATTAAAATAAGGGTGGGGGTATTCATGATAAGGACATAGGGCATAAGGAAACTAGGATTAGGAAAATTAGGATTAGGCATCGCTAGAGTAAGATAGCGGCGTAGAACGGCTACGCTGATATGAATGAATAAAGTAAGTTCCGTTCTTCCCTAAGAACAGTGTAGCGTTACTTACTCCGCTTGCATACGGGGTTGCGATTCCGTCACTGCAGACCTTCTACTGGGATTATTGCCCGGTTAAGGATATGGTGGCTCCAGAGAGGAAGTAAACCTACACAGGAACTCAGAGTAGAGGATCCAGGAAGGACGATTCACTCGAAAACCCGGTCGGGGTACAGCCAGGAAGGACGATTTCCCTCGAAAGCCCAAGCCAGGGCAGGCCAGGAGGACGACGATTCCCTCGAAAACCGGACGGGGTACAGCCAGGAAGGACGATTCCCCGAAAGCCCAAGCCAGGGCAGGCCAGGACGGAAGGATTGTCCCCGCGAAAGCCCAAGCAAGGGCAGGCCAGGACGGGACGGACTGTCCCCACGAAAAGCCCAAGCCAGGGCAGGCAGGACGGACGGACTGTCCCCACGAAAGCCCAAGCCAGGGCAGGCCAGGACGGACGGACTGTCCCGCGAAAGCCCAAGCCAGGGCAGGCCAGGACGGACGACTGTCCCACGAAAGCCCAAGCCAGGGCAGGCCAGGACGGACGGACTGTCCCCGCGAAAGCCCAAGCCAGGGCAGGCCAGGAGGGACGGACTGTCCCCGCGAAAGCCCAAGCCAGGGCAGGTCAGGACGGACTGTCCCCACGAAAGCCCAAGCCAGGGCAGGCCAGGACGGGACTGTCCCCGCGAAAGCCCAAGCCAGGGCAGGCCAGGACGGACGGACTGTCCCCACGAAAGCCCAAGCCAGGGCAGGCCAGGACGGACGGACTGTCCCCACGAAAGCCCAAGCCAGGGCAGGCCAGGACGGACGGACTGTCCCCGCGAAAGCCCAAGCCAGGGCAGGCCAGGACGGACGGACTGTCCCCGCGAAAGCCCAAGCCAGGGCAGGCCAGGAGGGACGGACTGTCCCGCGAAAGCCCAAGCCAGGGCAGGTCAGGACGGACTGTCCCCACGAAAGCCCAAGCCAGGGCAGGCCAGGACGGACGGACTGTCCCGCGAAAGCCCAAGCCAGGGCAGGCCAGGACGTACGGACTGTCCCCACGAAAGCCCAAGCCAGGGCAGGCCAGGACGGAGGGGACGAAATCTCTCGCTTAAAAGCTCGGACCGAGCTCTAGGACGCTAGGAGAAGCAGTGAAAGGGAAAGTGCTAGTGGCGTGCGAGCAGAGGAGGAAATTGGTGTGAAAGTTTCACGGAGCAGTGTGTGTCCATCGATTTGGACAGAACCAGGAACCGGTGAGCAGCGAAGTGACGGAGAGTGATTAAAACAAAAACTGAAGCCGCAGTGTAGCAGTGAAGCAGTGCAGCAGCTCGGACCGAGCTAGGACGATAAAAGAAGCAGCAGCAGAAGTGTGTAAAAGTGCAGTGAATAAAGAAACGCTTTGTATCGAAGATACGGAAAGTGCTAGTGGCGTGCGAGCAGAGGAGGAAAATTGGTGAAAAGTTTGACGGAGCAGTGTGTGTCCATCGATTTGGACAGAACCAGGAACGTGTAGCAGCGAAGCAGTGACGGAGAGTGATTAAAAAAAAAAAAAAAAAAAAAAAAAAAAAAACAAAAAAAAAAAAAAAAAAAAAAAAAAAAAAAAAAAAAAAAAAAACGCCGTGTAGGTGTGTAGCAGTGAAGCAGGCAGCAGTGCAGCAGTGAGCAGTGTAGCAGTGTAGCAGCGAAGCAGTGACGGAGAATGATTAAAAAAAAAAAAAAAAAAAAAAAAAAAAAAAAAAAAAAAAAAAAAAAAAAAAAAAAAAAAAAAAAAAAAAAAAAAAAAAAAAAAAACTGAAGCCGCGTTGTAGCAGTGAAGCAGTGCAGCAGTAAGCAGTGTAGCAGTGTAGCAGCGAAGCAGTGACGGAGAGTGATTAAAAAAAAAAAAAAAAAAAAAAAAAAAAAAAAAAAAAAAAAAAAAAAAAAAAAAAGTGAAGCAGTGAACAGCAAGGCGAGACAGCATGCCTCAACAGCAGTCGCAGCCGCAGCCGCAGCCCCAGCCGCCGCTGCCCCCGCAGCTGCCACAACAGCAGCCGCAGCAACAGCCGCAACAACAGCAGCAGGCGCAACAACAGCAACATATACAACTGCAGCAGCAGCAAAGGATGCAGCTGCAGCAGTCACAACAACAGCAACAGCAGAGCGACGAGATGCAGACCAGCAAAACGGCGAAAAGGTTGTGAGTACTACAAACGTTTTAACTAGATCTAAGTCTACTAAGGGGTCCGACGTAGACCCGTCAGAATTATATAATGTTATTGCGGAACTTAAAAGGGAGAACGAAGAATTAGTGCGGGTTAAAAGGGAGAAAGAAGAACTAGAGAAAAAACGGGCGTACGAAAGGGAAGAAGTTGAACGGTTAAAAAAAGAAAACGCGGAATTATTGCGTCAAGCCCAAGAGATGGAAGATTTCAGCTTAGGTGAAGAGGAGGAGGAAAATGTCACAACAAATCCTATCGCAAATATACCGAAAGCCGAACCGAGCCCGGATTTAATGGAGTTTATCAGGAGCATGGTGCAAGTTTTAAAGGAACGAACCGCAAGTCCTCCTAGGCCCCAGACAATGGACTTGCCAGAATTTGATGGCAACTTCAGAACCTGGACGCGATTTAAAACTGTGTTTGATAAATTTAAACGCGAGGAAGATTTTTCAGCCTTAGAAATTCTAAGAGCCTTACAGAAAAGTTTGAAAGGGGAGGCAGCTGAAAGTGTCAGCGGAATGCTTTTCGATGAAGCTAACATAGAAGCCATCATGGAGCGCCTTGAAAATGAATATGGCAACCCAAATATAATTTACCAAACGCTCGTTAAAGACCTCATGAGCATAGATAACCCAAACATGGATAACCCTAAAACTTTTCTTACCTTTATGCATGCAATCGACAATATGATAGGAAGTATGACCACGTTGGGTCGAGCAGATTATTTGCAAGATACTATGCTCATAGAAAACTTAGTGGGAAAACTACCGGTCGAACTAATGCGAAAATGGTATCAATACACTTTAAGTGAAAAAAGGGTTAGAACTTTAGGCGACCTTGCGGCATGGCTCAGACCCCAGGAGCAATTGGCAATCTTATTAAAGGCGAAGGGAGCAAAGGAAGCAGACCAACCGTCTTGCTCATATGCACAGCCCCAACAACGCGTAATTCAAGAGCCTGTCCAAAGGCAAAGAGCAAAATGTTTCATTTGTGGCCTTGGTCATAAATTAATTGATTGTCGTAGATTTCAATACATGCATGTTAATGAGCGTTGGAATGTCATAAAGCAAGGTAGAATATGTGCAAATTGCTGTAACCAAACAAATCATGAATCGCGAACTTGCTACCTTCCACCACAGTGCAGAGAAAATAATTGCCACAAAAAACATCATACTCTTCTTCATAATTTTCGACCAAATACGCATACCGTTGAAAGATTAAATGTCCATAATCACAAACAATGTCTATTTCAAATATTGCCCATAACACTTAAACATAACGCGAAACAATTGAATACATTTGCATTCATCGATACGGGTTCATCGGCTAGCTTGATTCTCAAGCAAACGAAGGAAGCGTTAAAGGCCACGGGTCCTAAGCTACCTTTATCATTGTCGTGGACAAACGGGGTACGTCAAGAGGAGCCCGAAAGTGAAGTGATAAGTGTTAAAATTAAAAATGTCGAAGGAAAATTCCTAGATCTAAACGGGTTACGAACAGTGCAAGAAATGCGTCTGCCAGCTCAATCAGTCAACGCAGAACAAATTAAAACACGATACAAACATCTCGAAGATATAACGTTAGCGAGTTTTGAAAATGGTAGGCCAACAGTATTACTTGGGCTACCTCACGCACATTTGATATATGCACGACAAAGTCGCGCAGGCAAACCAGGAGAACCGATAGCTAATGAGACAAATTTGGGGGGGGTGCTATTGGTGAAAACAATGAAATTCAAACACAATACACAGAAAAAAACATGGCTGAAAAACATGAGCTCTTTACCGTCATAGAGAACAACGAGCAAAAAATGTCCTTGCATAAACTTATGAGAGACTATTTCTCAACAGAAGAATTTGGGGTCAAACCGGGATCGGATAAATTGATCTCAAATCAGAAGAAAGAGCTAATACGCTTATGAAAAGTACAATGAAAAAGGTAAATCTTGGTTACGAAATAGGTTTGCTTTGGAAGGATGATAAAGTTGTTTTACCAGAAAGCTATGAACAAGCCTTGAGACGCTTACAAGGTCTTGAACGAAAATTAGAAAAGGATAATGCGCTGAAGGAATGGTATCATGCAGAAATTGCATCATATTGTGAAAAGGGTTATGCTGAAGTTGTGAAGGATAATCATCATCAATTGCTCGGTAACAAAATAAATTATATTCCCCATTTCGCAGTGATAAATTATAATAAGCCCAAACCAAAACCAAGATTAGTTTTCGATGCTGCCGCGAAAAACGCAGGAATTTCATTAAATTCGCAGTTACTAACAGGTCCCGATGCAGTTGCATCTCTTTTCGGAATTCTTGTTCGTTTTCGCGAAGGAAGTGTAGGGGTTTCAGGGGACATAAAAGAAATGTTCCACCAGGTTAAAATAAGACAGCAAGATCAATCCGCACAGCTTTTCTGTATAGAGAAAGTCCTACTAGTATTCCAAAAACATTAAAAATGAATGTAATGATATTTGGAGCTACCTGCTCACCAGCGTGCGCTCAATATTTAAAAATGAAAATGCTAAGCAATTTATAAATATTCACCCCGAAGCTGTCACAGCAATTATTCAAAATCACTACGTCGATGATTACCTTGACAGTTTTGATACAGAAGAAGCAGCTCTAGAAAGAGTAAGCGAAGTAATTACCATTCACGACGAAGCAACTTTTTTATTAGAAATTTTATATCAAATTCAAAGGGCTTATTAAATAACTTGGCAGCAGAGCGTGTAAGTGAAAGCAGTTTATTAAAAATCACTGAAAAGGATCAAACTTACCCAAAAATATTAGGCCAATGGTGGGATACAGAAGGCGATTGTTTCAAATATATACTTAATTTCTTAATATGGCCAACAAATTTACAACAAAGCGTGAAGTTTTGTCAGTAATAATGAAAATATACGATCCATTAGGATTATTAGCAAACCACCTTATAGAAGCCAAATTAATAATGCAGGAAATGTGGAGATTAGGGCATAATTGGGATGACAAGCTTCCAATTGTTATAATTAATCAATGGAACGCTTGGGTTAAGAGCATGAAAATAGTTGAAAAAATCAATATTAAAAGATGTTATTCCCAAACAAATCACAGCATAACTCGGCGGGAAATTCACGTTTTTGTCGATGCGTCCGACAAAGCTTTTGCAGCCATCGTTTATATGAGAACAATTAGTTCAAATGGCATTGAAGTCTCTCCTATAGCAGCGAAATCTCGCGTTGCGCCGATAAAGCCTTTATCAATTCCCTGTTTGGAGCTGCAAGGTGCAGTTCTCGGAGTAAGATTAGCCGATACCAATTTTAAAAGAGCTCAGGGTACACATTAACGACACGTTCTACTGGACTGATTCTAAAACAGTAATGGCATGGATAGCTGCTGCAGAACCAAAAAGGTACACACAATTCGTAGCTGCAAGAGTAGGAGAAATATTAAGTAAAACTTCAGCCGCACAATGGAACTGGGTTTGTTCAAAAGATAATCCGGCCGATGAAGCCACCAAACAATCATCGCGGCAATCCATTTGGTTAACAGGACCGAAGTTTTTGCAAGATCAGGAAACTTCCAAAACTCGATCTCGAGTCAGAAACTGTAGAAGAAATGCAATCGATTTACCTTAACGCAATTAGCACAACGGAAAAAATAGACTGGGAAGTCATAAATGTCAATTGGTGCTCCAGCTGGAAAAGATTGATGAAAGCATTGGCAATAGGCTAACATATTTAAAACGACTTAAATCAAAAAATAAAGAAAGTCCAAAAATAATAGATAAGCCCATTTTAGACATGGCTGAAAATCTATTAATTAGGAAAGCACAATGGGAAGGATTTGAAGAGGAGGTAACAGCCCTTAGCATGAAATTGCCAATATCGAAAAATAGCAACATAAAAAATCTCTGCCCTATCATAGATGAAAACAACATTATGAGAGCAAATGGAAGGCTAGATAAAGTCGAAATTTTAAGTTCAGATACAAAATATCCAAATTTATACCTAAATCTCACTATATAACCATGCTCATCGTACGATTTTACCATGAAAAATATCAACATAAAAAAACCGAAACAGTAATTGCCGCCATACGCCAGAGATTCTGGGTAGTCGATCTTAGAGCCGTATTGAAAAGGGTATCAGCTATCTGCCAAAAATGTAAAAATGATAAGGCCAAGC
This sequence comes from Anopheles merus, assembly GCF_017562075.2. NCBI lineage: Eukaryota > Metazoa > Arthropoda > Insecta > Diptera > Culicidae > Anopheles > Anopheles merus. Next base: position 9,955 of record NW_024428548.1, on the reverse strand, counting down.
CACAAGCGCCTCAAATGGCAGCGTTGCCACTTTGTAGAACAGCCGCATATTTTAAACCATTCACGCATACAGGAGTGGATTATTTTGGGCCACTTACTGTTACGATTGGTCGACGATCTGAAAAAAGATGGGGAGCATTGTTTACATGCCTAACAACCCGAGCTGTACATTTAGAGCTTGCCAACGATCTTAGTTCTAACACATTTATAATGATTCTAAAAAATATGCAGCATCGAAGGGGAAAAAATTGCCCATATATATTGCGACAATGGTACTAATTTTGTTGGTGCTTGTAGAGAAATGGCACAAATTCAGCAAAGGTGTGCAACGGAAGGAATTTACTGGCATTTTAATCCACCGGCAGCACCACATTTGGAGGGGCTTGGGAAAGAATGGTGCAGAGGTAAAAAGTCTTTTCCCGTTAACAAAAGATTCCTTGCCCGAAGTAGCGTTGAGATCTTTGTTGATAGAGATAGAATTTATCATTAACAATAGACCGCTAACGCACATCCCTATTGAACACGAGGATGATGAACCTCTAACACCAAGCCACTTCCTAATTGGTTATTCCGGAGAGGCCGCACCTTCTCTTTTAGACATTGTTGAAGCCGAGGCATCGAGGTCTATTTGGAAAAAATCCAGACTAGCGGCTCAAAATTATTGGTTGAGATGGGTGAAGGAATACCTACCTCAATTGATATCGCGCGGGAAATGGTTAAATAAAGCAGAACCACTAAAAATAGGAGATATTGTGACATTTCCGAACGAACAGGTTAGCGGTAGGTGGATAAAGGGAAGAGTAGTAGATGTTGATACGGCAAAGGATGGGCAAGTGAGAGCGGTAGTAATGCGTGTAGGAACCACGATGGTAAAAAGACCTGCCGCAAAAGTTGCTAAGCTAGACGTACGTAACGAAAAAGAAGAAAAGTAAGTTCAGTCGGCTCCTTTTTTGTTGTAACCCTCTACGAGCGCTTACGGGGGGAGGATGTCGCCGACAGAAATGAACAAGGTCTAAAAATAGAAATGAACTAATTAGGATTAAGACTAGAACTAGGATGAATTCGGAAGTAGGATGAACTATAGCATAGGATTAGATAGGAAGGCCACGCCCACTTATAGATTAGGACAGCTTGTGCGGTTAGTAGTTAGTAGTGTTAGTAATTAGGATGCGCGCGTAAAGTGCGTGGGCATAGAAGCCACATTAAAATAAGGGTGGGGGTATTCATGATAAGGACATAGGCATAAGGAAACTAGGATTAGGAAAATTAGGATTAGGCATCGCTAGAGTAAGATAGCGGCGTAGAACGGCTACGCTGATATGAATGAATAAAGTAAGTTCCGTTCTTCCCTAAGAACAGTGTAGCGTTACTTACTCCGCTTGCATACGGGGTTGCGATTCCGTCACTGCAGACCTTCTACTGGATTATTGCCCGGTTAAGGATAGTTATCGTATCATGCATCGATGAATTGGCTTCACCACTAGCATCCATTTTTAATATTCACTTCGCACTGGTTTCTTCCCTGACCTATGGAAAAAGTCATGGATATTCCCGTTTACAAAAAAGGCGACAGAACTTCCATCTCAAATTATCGAGCTATTCGATGCTATGTGCTCCAGTAAGCTGTTCGAATTATTAGTCCATAAACATATAATGCATGGTGCTATTAACATATTTACACCTTTGCAACATGGCTTCCTACCTGGACGCTCCACCGTCACAAACCTAGTGCAGTTCTTGCATTTTACTTACAAGCAGCTAGACAAAGGGTTCCAAGTAGATACTGTTTACACTGATTTTCACTCTGCTTTCGATAGCGTCAATATCCATACCTGACTAGCAAACTTTTAAAACTTGTTTTCATATCAGCATAGTTAGGTGGCTGAATTCGTATCTGTCGCGTCGTTCAGTACGTATTAAGATTGGAGATTGCATCTCTAGTGAATTTAGCAGGGTCTCTGGTGTTCCTCAAGGCAGCATTTTAGGGCCTCTATTATTAATCTCTTTATTAATGACATTGTTTACGCTATACCTGACTGCCCGGTGCTACTGTACGCAGATGACCTTAAAATGTACTTTCCTGTGCGTAGTTCTATTGACTGTCTCCGATTACAAGGCTTTCTTTCTGTTTTTAACCTTTGGTGTTCCTTAAACTGTTTGTCACTCAATGTTAGTAAGTGCTCGGTCATTTCGTTTACTCGTGCGAGAACTCCATTATGTTTTAATTATATTCTTTCTGACACTTTATTGCCTCGATCTGAAACTGTTAGGGACTTAGGATTATATTAGACACGAAACTTTGTTTAGACAAACAATTGACGACGTATTGCTAGGGCTAACAGGACTCTTGGACACATAATTAGAAGTAGCAAAATGTTTCATGACCCTCTCTGTTTAAAATCACTTTACTGTTGCCTTGTTCGTCCTTTGATTGAGTACGCTTCAGTTGCTTGGTTTCCGGAGCAAGTCACTAGAATTGAGAGGCTTGAGAGGATCCAGCGAAAATTTACCCGGGTAGCTATTAAGCGGCTTCCGTGGAGACATAACGACGTGCTACCAGCTTATCATACGAGGTGTCAGTTGTTAGGGCTTGAAACTTTGGAAAAGAGAAGAATGGTTGCCCAAGGAATTTTTATGTTCAAACTATTAACTGGAAGAATCGATGCACCTCTATTGCTAAGTCATGTAAATTTGTATGCCTACTAGACCTTTAGAACTCGACAATTTTTAATAACTGACTTTCGTTATCGTCTTTTCTGTGCTAGGGATCCGTTGTTATTAATGTCCAAGAATTTTAATTTATTTTCAAATTTTGTAGACCTGTCCTTTAGTGTACCGAAATGTACTAGCGTCATTCGAGATTGCATTACGTCTAATTTTAGGAACACATAGTTTATAAGACATTAGTTTTAATTGTGTATGTAGGCCATGGAGGCTCGATACTCTATAATAAATAAATAATAAATAAAATACTATACTAAATATCCAGATTTCACAAACCAATTTATAGTCACAACTAGTGTTGGCCGTTCCGGTCCGAACCTAGTAAAAAAGTTCCGTTCTTTATGTAGGCCGTTCCGTTCCGATGTTCGTTCCCGATTGTAGCACATCACTACCATTTTTCCCGATTGTAGCCCATCACAGGTCGGTCTCATGGTACAGTCGTCAACTCGTACGACTTAACAACATGCCCGTCATGGGTTCAAGCCCCAAATAGACCGTGCCGCCATACGTAGGACTGACTATCCTGCTATGGGGGGAAATCAATAAGTCACTGAAAGCCAACCCACAAGAGTGTTGGCAGGCCTTGACCGGCATCGGTTGTTGAGTCAAAGAAGAAGAAGAAGCCCATCACTGCTTTCGCGGATCGCTACAAATTGTTCGACGGGTCATCGATCGTTTCGTCATCACGCGCACCATTAAAACACATGCATTATAAATAAAGCAGCAAAACCAATTACTCTCTTGTCATTCAAATCCTCTAGCAAGCAGCACGCTTCGCTCATCTCAAAAACAACTCCTTGGCACACACAGTGGCACAGAACTCCAAGCAAAACCACCCAGCTTGGTAACACAAAAAGCACACAATCGGCTCTTTCCAGAGCCACCGATTCTTTATTAAGAACATCTCAAAAAAAAATACAAAACACAACGTAGTGTTGTGGGATCTGCATATTAAGGTTAGCGTAGTGTAACGCATGCTTTAGTTTATAGCAAACCCGAAGCTAGGGAGTGCCCGCGAGAGGCACTCAGTTAGGCTTTATAAGTAGTGGCAATGTGGTAACGAAGCTCTCTCTTTTGCTCGACACCGAAGCGATCGGTTCGACGCACACACCCATCCCGTTATCTTAAGTGGTGATAATAAAAAGTACTTGTAACCCCTGTAAACCCACAAAACATGGCAATCCTGCCAGGAGCTGTTCGCTTGGATGGTTAATAAAGTACTGTGTGCCGGTAGCCGTTTACGTATAACACAATAATCAGTGCAATGTGGTGAAGTGATAGGTAAGTGCCGCAAAGTATTGGACAGTGTTAACAAAAGAGGATCGACGCAACAGCCAACAAAAACGAGGACGAAGAGAGACGAATAACCCTCAGAGCGACGCTCATCTCGATCGAAGTCCATGCGCACGCATACAACCATGCGCACACGCAACCCAACTGCAGAACGCGCTACACGAGCGTACCGTCCATCGCACACATCGTGAGCCGACGCGTGCACCGTTCCATCGCACACATCGTGAGCCGACTCGTACACCGTTTCATCGCACGCACGTGAGCCGACACGTGCACCGTTCCATCGCACGCATCGTGAGCCGACTCGTGCACCGTTCTACCACACGCATCGTGAGACGACGTGTGACCGTTCTATCGCACGCATCGTGAGACGACAGGCCGAAAAAACTGACCGAGAGGAAAGCTGCAGTTACAATAAAAAACGCCGCAAAAAGACACCGTAAGCCGCCACGTGAAGACAATGCAAGCCGCCATCGCAGTGTCTATCTGAAGACATCTATATCCCGCCATCGCGCTGAGCAAAACCACGCGATCTGAAGACATCTATATCCCGCCATCGCGCTGAGCAAAACTATGCGATCTGAAGACATCATGCACATCAAGCTGCACACACTTAACCCTTCGAGAGCAAGGTACGTAACCACAAAATTGCCAATTTTTTTTTTTTAAAGAGAGCTAGCTAGAAAATTTAAATTATTTTTTTATGTTCAATTGCGTCACATTGCGTTATATTTATTATATTTATTTTAAATTGCGTAAACTCAAACCGCTAACAAATGGAGTAAAAAGTGTTAAACCAGTGCTAAGTGAAAAAAAAAGAAGCTAAAACTATGATCCCTATATTTTCTCATAATTAGTTATCGCGTCGTTGATTTTAAATAGTTATTCAATATATTCAAATCCGTCCTATAGCTCAACCTGAAAGTGCGTCTATTACTAAATCCATTCTATGTAAATTATGCTATCAAAGTAATTGATTGTGTTGAAAGTTTGACGAATGCTATAAAGTCCTGCAAGCTTGGGGGGTGATCGTTCGTCATTGGTTTCAATCCGGTTTCTTGCTTTTGATCATTTTCCTTTTTAACAATATTGGCATGTTCTGAATTTAAAACAATTGAATAAACCTTACCGTTTAACAAAAGGATCTCGTCCTAAACCTTCATGAAAAGAACAACTCGCGCTACTCGTACACCTCGCGCATCATTACTGCAGTTGGTAATATTGTAAGGCACAAAATGGCTCCCAAACTTGATATTCAATTGGCTCTGAAGTTGATTAAACCGTTTGATGGTACACCCACATTACTAAATGCATACATTGAAAGTATCGAATTGTTGCAAGATTACGCACAAGAAGTAGATGAAAAGGAAATCCTCAAGTTTGTGAGAACTACTTTAGTTGGTATTGCCCATGGAGTTATCGATACAGCAGAGACGCTAAAACAAGCTTTCGTTCTTCTACGACACGTTTTAGTGTGCAACTAACACCATTAGCCGTGGAAAAAAAGAAATCCTGTCTCTAAGACAAGGTGCTAAATTGATTTCTGAATTTGGACTAGATTGGAGAAAATGGCTGCTAAACTTGCTGCTGCTCACGTGTCTACTGGAACGTTTGAAACCGAATTTGCCGCGCATAATATAGTAACCCTATAGTGATTCGTGCATTCATACAGGTTTAACAAAGCCAATACAAAATTCTTTCTTCAAGCTCGCAACCCCTCTACTCTAAATAAAGCCATATCTGATGCTTTGGAGTGCGAACCAGTTAAATCAGCAGGAGAGGATAGAGAAATGACACTTTGGTGTTCATATCCGCAGAACATGCGTCGATATACAGACGCCCTCATCACTCGCATTATCCTAGATCATTTTATAATCAACCTTACCGTGGATCCAATTCACAACGTTTTGGTAACAATTCCTCAAGTGAAAATCAATCAAGATATACCAATAATAACAACAGAGAAATGTATAGAGGTAGACCTTATTCCAACAATCACTTTAGTCGAATACCATCTAATAATAATTACAATAGACGAAATAATACAACAACTCGAGTGCAATTGGCATCTAGTAATCCATTAGAATCAGTTAACGGTAACATCCCAGAATCTGATATTGAACATGAGGAAATAATAATCTATTTCGCTAAGTTACATTCAATAGCAGTGTTAAAGCAAAATTTTATTTATTTGGTGAATATCATGATCTTGTCCTTGATACAGGAGCCACCTGTTGTTGTATAAATCTTAATTACTTGCCTAAAAATGCAATTATCGATAAAACAATTGTGTTAAAAATGTATGGAATTAACGGTCCAGCCAAATCACTAGGATGTATTAACACCATCATTTCTACGGATTCAAATAGTTTTCATATAGTGTTTCATGTTGTGGATACATTGCCTTCTCATATCGTAGGATTAATAGGAACTGATTTTCTTAAAAAACATAAGGCTATGTAAACTTGAAAATATGGATTAAACTTTGAAATATGGATTTAATTTGTACTACCAATAATATGCAGTAAACCTAATAATTCCGCCTAGAACAGAGATAGTTACATTTTTTGAAACAGCAGAGACCAATACTTGTGTTGTATTAAACCAAGTGCTTCAACCAAATGTGTATGTAGCAAATTCTATAGCCCATCCTAAAATGGTAAACTTCCAATTCGGATAGCAAATTTCCAAAACAAACCATAACTTTAGCAAGATACTTCCAATCATAAAACCTGCTACAGATTATAAAATATTAGAACTCAATACTCCTCGTCACGATAGTAATCACGCAAATCAACTATTAAAAGAACTCAAACTAACTCATTTATCGGAACCTGATAGATCTGTTATTGGGAAAATTTGCATAAATAATGATGTATTCTGTCTACAAAACGATCAATCAAGCACTACTTCAAATTACGAAGCTTCCTTGAAAGTTAACAACAATACTATGCCAATATATTCCAAACCTTACAGACTACCCTACTCTCACAAGGCAGAAGTAGAAATCAAATTAACAAAATGTTGAAAAATAAAACTATAGAAGAAACACAATCGGAGTGGAATAGTCCAATCTTATTGGTCCTAAAAGAGTGCTGATGATACAAAGAAATGGAGACTCGTATAGACTACCGAAAGGTAAATACGGTATTGCAAAACGACAAATTTCCTCTACCTAACATCGATGAAGTCATACGTTGTCTGGATGCAAATATTTTTCGCATTTAGACTTATCCTAGGGATACTATCAATGTCCATTACGAAAAAAAGACAGGCCTATTACAGCTTTTACAACCCCTACCGGTCAATACCAATGACTAAGCTACCGATGGGATTGAAAATAAGCCCATCTACGTTTTCCAGGATGATGACGGTAGCTATGTTAGGATTAAATACAGAACAATGTCTGATACATCTAGATGACATTATAGTATTTGGAAAAAAAACAATAGAGGAACATAACAAACATTTAATGAATATTTGAAAGATTAAGAAAGGTAACCTAAAACTGAATCCGGAAAAAATGCCACTTCCTTAAAGAAGAGTTAATCTACTTAGGTCACTATATTTCCGCGGAAGGTATAAAACCAGATCCGAGCAAGTTGGAATGCATTCACAAAATTGGAAAGCCCCAACATCTGCTGATGAAACTAAGAGATTTGTAGCTTTTGGAAACTATTACAGAAAACATATTAAAAACTTTGCTGCAATATGCATGCCACTAAATCGTTTGATGAGAGAAAAGGTGTTCCCTTTGAATGGACTCCTGATTGTCAATTTGCGTTTGAAAAATTGAAAGAATCATTTGTTAAACCACCGATTTTAGATTTTCCAGATTTTAGTTCAACAAATACTTTCAATTTGCACACTGATGCCTCCAACAGTGCCATAGGAGCAGTCCTTAGTAATCAAAATGGAAAACCAATATCATTTGCTAGTAGTAGGCATTAACAAAGCCGAATTAAATTATGCAACAATTGAAAAAGAACTATTAGCAATATATGGTCAATTAAACATTACCGTCCCTACTTATTTGGAAGACATTTAACATCTTCACAGATCATAAACCTTTAACGTATCTATTTGCCATGAACGATCCTTCAAGCCGCCTAACTACATTTCGTTTAGCGTTAGAAGAATACAACTTCAGCGTCTGTTACAAAAAAGGAGCAGAAAATGTAATAGCGGACGCCTTATATCCCGATTGCCAATTTCTGAAATGAAAGCCATGAGTGTGCGAGATGAAGTGCTAATATCTACGAGATCCAAAACTGAAAGCAACGATACTTGCGAATACATTAATGAGTCAGCAATATCTAAAGTAACCCATGTTGAGCTTCAGTTAAATCCTAAAACTAAAGATCTTATTGTTTCTAAACACAAAATAATATTACCACATCCACCACTATCGTTCGCTTACGAGGAATGATAGTAAGGATAAATCTTACATCAAATCGTTGAAAAGTAAGAATATTTTGGTAATAAGAAAACGTGATGAACATACAACCAAATTCATGGAAAACTTAAAAACCCTCAATGAAAAGGGATGCCAAAATAATCATATAAACGAAGACGTAAAAGTACTTGGAGAACGAGAAAAAGCAAAGAGATTGATTGTTATGAATGATATCATACACTACCAACCGCAGGGCACGCAGGAATTCAAAGAACGATTAATACAATTAAGCAAAAATACACTTGGCCCGGAATCGATAAAGACGTTAGAGATATGATAGCAAAATGTAAGCACTGTCAGCTTTATAAATCAAAATAACCATTTAAAATTCCTCTCTCAAAATAACAGATACGGCCAATGAAGCAATGGAGAAGATTTTTATAGACCTTGTTGGTCCCCTAGTAAATTCTAACGGATTTGAATATATCTTAACTACGCAATGCGATCTAACTAAATCTAACAGCCACGCCAATCAAAAATAAACGAACAGATACAGTAGCACGAACTTCGTAGAAAAAGTCATCCTTAAGTTGGAGTGCCAAGAACCATTTGTACTGACAGGGGAACTGAATTTTTATCAGGATTATTTAGCGAAATATGTAAGGTATTGCAAGTTCAGAAATTAAATCAACCGCTTACCTCACGAAACACGCAGTTGGCGCGCTGGAAAATTCACATAAACAGCTAGGAAATTTCTTACGGATATATAGCGAAGAGAAGCACTAGATTGGTTACAATGGGTAAACTTTTACGAGTTTGCTTATAATAATACCGTGCATACTGCTACAGGATATACACCATTTTACCTATGCATGGAAAGACAGGCTAATGTACACAAACATAATAAACATAATCGAGAGCGCAAAGAAAGTGCGATACAATCTAGACGACTATGCGAATGTATTACAATAAAATTGAGAATAGCCCTGCAGAAGTCAGGGAAAGGTTGATAAAAAATAAGCAAAAAAGCAAAATCCACTACGATGAAAAAACAAAAACGAAAATGTTCCAACTAGGCAATCAAGTACTAATCAGGGAAGAAAAAAAAAAAATTAGAACCTCCATACACTGGTCCGTACACCGTAATCAAAGATGAAAGGAGAAAACGTAGGCTCGAAGATCTAATAAAAGCGAAGTAATACACAAGAATAGGCTCAAGAAATGGCATAACTAAAAAAAAAAAAAATTGGGCGTGTGTGGATCTGCATATAAGGTTAGCGTAGTGTAACGCATGCTTTAGTTTATAGCAAACCCGAAGCTAGGGAGTGCCCGCGAGAGGGGCACTCAGTTAGGCTTATAAGTATCGTGTGGCAAATGTGGTAACGAAGCTCTCTCTTTTGCTCGACACCGAAGCGATCGGTTCGACGCACACACCCATCCCGTTATCTTAAGTGGTGATAATAAAAAGTACTTGTAACCCCTGTAAACCCACAAAACAGTAGGTTCCGTACCAAACATTTTGGTGCCGATAAACCAGGATTAG
>NW_024428547.1:0-24735 GCF_017562075.2 Anopheles merus | reverse complement strand
CGGATCCGCAAAGAAGATCAAGTGGCTCAACGATTTTTATTCAGGGATAATCCACGCACGAATCCCAAGTATACGTTATGAACGTCATGACCTTCGGTGCCACATTGCTCTCCTGCTTGTGCCCAGTTCGTTAAAAATGAAAACGCCTAAAAATATAAAGACAAATACCCCACTGCAGTGGAAGCAATAGAAAAAAACCACTATGTTGATGATTATACTTGATAGTTTTCGGACTATCAATGATGCAATCAAGACTATTAACGAGGTTTGCCTCATACATGATAGAGCGCATTTCTTTATGAGAAATTTCGTTTCTAACTGTCAGGAGGTAATAAGAAGCATCCCAGATGATAGATCCTCACAAAAGAGCTGCTGCACATCTCTAATAAAGATATGAATTTTGAGAAAATTTTGGGGCAATACTGGGACAAAAACAAACGATGTGTGTTAAGGTATAAGCTTAAGCATACCCCGTGTTCCATAATTCAAAAAGAGAAATGCTAGCCTACTTGATGAAAATATATGATCCATTGGGGCTAGCGGCAACTATACTACGCAAGCGAAGGTCATCATCCAAGAAATTGGGAAAACAGAACTGGATTGGGATAGCCCAGTCCAGAACGCATAATGGAACAATGGCAAAGATGGAAGGGGAGAAATAAAGGAACTAGAACACATACAAATACCTAGATGCTACTCGATGACTAGCAATATCGAAGTAACTGAGTTACACACTTTCGTTGACGCTTCGGAGAAAGCGTTCGCAGCAGTAGTGTACTTAAGAACATCAACAGAAAGGGGATTGACGTAAACATAGTGGCGGCAAAAACGAGAGTGGCACCAATAAAACCACTCTAATTCCTAAGCTGGAACTTCAAGCAGCAGTACTCGGAGTCAGACTCGCCGAGACTGTTAAGGAGGAATTAAGAATTACCACTGATAGGGACTATATTGGTCAGATTCCAAAACCGTCCTAGGATGGATCAATGCCGATCCACAAAAGTACAAACAATTTGTGGCGGTAAGAATTGAGAGATTTTAGATACTACCAATGCTAGTCAATGGAAGTGGGTCTCCTCCGAAAGTAATCCTGCAGACGAAGCAACCAAGGTAGTTACAAGAAAATCTATATGGCTGATGGCCCAGTATTTCTTAAACAAAGGGAAATTGAATATAGGGACCCCAAGCTAATCATTACTCATGAAGAAATCCGTCCAAATCTTATGATTAAAACCATAGAGAAGAGAACATTCAACTTTATAAAAACCGAATGGTGTTCAATTGGCTAAGACTGAAGAGATCACTGGCAATCAATTTAAAATATATAGAATTTTTGAAAGCAAGGTCAAGCGATTAGCATTTTCCCCGATAGTAGAAAAGGAAAACCTGGATAAAGCAGAAAAACTCCTATTGCAAAAGGCACAATGGGAGATATACGAAGATGATTTAGTTCAGCTTCACTCAATGGACAAGTCTCTAAAAACAGCACAATAAAGAATCTCAATACACAAGTAATAGAAGGACTACTACGAGCAAGGGGACGATTAGCAAATATATGCTACCTCTCCGATGACGTGAAACAACCATAATATTACCCAAGAGGCATCACGTGACAGAATTGATCATACAGCATTATCATGAACGCTACATGCATAAAAGATGGAGAAAGCAGTTATTGCGGCAATCCTGCAAAGGTTTGGGCGGGTAATCGACCTTAGGGCCGTGGTAAGAAGCGTGATCAGCAAATGCCAGCGTTGCAAAAATGAACGCGCACGTCCATTGCCCCGATGATGGCCCCCTTCCAGAAAGCCGAGCCGCTGTGTTCAAAAAAACCCTTCACCCATACAGGTGTAGATTACTTTGGACCATGACAGTTGTCATCGGAAGAAGTTAGAAAAAAGATGGGGAGCGATATTCAGTGTATGACAACGCGCGCTATACATTTAGAAATCGCTAAAGACTAATGTGTAAAAATTCCTTCATAATGCCTGCCTAAAAAATGTACAGCATAGGCCACTTTTTGTGAAAGATTTGTCACATATACAGCGACAAGGGTACAAACTTCGTTGGGCAAACAGGCAAATAACGGAACTCACCGCCCGCCGCGCCTCACTTTGGAGGTGTATGGGGGAGAATGGTCCGAGAGGTCAAGAGCTTGCTGCCAAATAATGATAATATGCCAGAAGAAGTATTAAGATCGGCCTTTATCGAGATCGAATTTATTCTCAATATAGACCTCTTACTCACATCCCCCTCGAAACTGAAGACGACGAACCTCTCACACCGTTTTACTTCTTGATAGGGTGTTCCGGAGAGGCCGAACCTACGCCAGCCGGGATTTCAGCAGCTGAAGCTAGCAGAAACAACTGGAAGAAGGCACAAGTTATCACCCAAACTATTGGGAACGTTGGTTGAAGGAGTACCTCCAACATTAGCCAAACGAGAAAAGTGGATAGAACGCTCGAACCAATACAACCTGATGACATAGTCGTCTTCCCAGACGAACAACGCGTGGGTAGGTGGTTAAAGGGCCGGTTAGTAGAAGTTTATCCCGCTAAAGACGGGCAAGCTAGATCCGCAAAGATTAAAGTTGAAAACGGCGAATACAAACGCCCTGTTATCAACTTATCAGTACTAGAAGTAAAGAACAAGAAAATTGCAGGACGTACCTTCGTGGGGAGTTAAAAGACCTGCGTCAACATCGCCTACGTCAGCAAGAATTAGCTGAACAATTAAAAACTCCTCCTGCAAAAAAGAGGAGGAAGCATCTCGTAAAACCTTATAATGACCGCCGTATCTATGCATCATACGCCTGTCAGCCGCTTGAAATTAACAGACAATCTTTCAGTTAAACCAGTTGAAGAAGCTGGTATATCTTCGACCACGAAGAACGCTTCTCTTGAAAAGGGGTGTGTGGAAACAACCTTCCACACGAAAATACACCCCGAAAATGACACAGAGACTTTACTGACAATGGAGAAAGAGGTGACCACAGTATTCAAGGCACTGAGCGACATAGACACTAATCTTCTAAATTTGAAATTGACATTACAACAAAACATTCGACACGCACTTCAACTCTCACAGACTGCAGTAAAAAGGCGAACCAACGATCATCTAGCGGCATATTTGGATTTTTGAAAGGTATTCTTTTTGGAGAAGACGATATTGACGAACAGTTAGCCCTCTTTAGAGCTTCTGAAGACCAGAAATTGAAACATATATCGGAAGACATGACTCATAAAATGAAGCAGGGTGACAGACTTAGAAACGAACTTAATATGAAAATGGACCACATAAACGAAGGTATTAAGAGTCTTAATAAAAGCTTCAATGAAAACAAAAAAAACCGTACTTATAAAGCATGTCACAGAGAAACAATCATGCTAGCTGAAGACATAGTACAATACATTACGACAAGGTATCTAGAGTTAGAAATCCAGCCTCCCCTTAGCATATTCGACTCGACGAAAATTTCGAGAAGATACAATCAAGGTTACCCGATGGGTATATAATTCTAGACCACCCCCGAATTTCTAGCAAAGAGTTATTTAGGGGAGAAATAATAGTACATATTGAAAACGTCATCGTTTCGCAAGAGAGATTCGAAATATTCCATATCACTGTAATACAAACCTAAAAAACTTTACAACTCTGGACTTAGATGAAAATGTAATAGCTATAAACGATATACACTATATATACCCTACAGATATTACGCGATACAATAGCACTCATCACGTGTCCTCTGATGTAGCCGTTAGAAGAGATTTGGATTGTATATCCTCATCTTTCAGACATATAAAATCAGAATGCTTGTGTGGTATAAACCCAATTAAAACCAAATAACCAAATTTGTAAAGCTCTCCCAGCCGAACAAATCCTATACTACTCTTCTCATCCTAACGAAATATACCTCAAATGTAACAAAACACTGACACATCCCGCGTATCAAGCTGGGGTAATAACACTTAGCCAAGACTGTAAAATACAGACCAAGAACATAGAAATCCAGCCAACCATGAAAATTGCAGCTGTAGAAACAAAAATGTATTTCAAGCCGCTGGCCTAAAATACTGAATTTAAGCACAGAGCAAAAAGAAGAAACAAATAGGGATCAGCCCTCTACTCATAATAATTACAAGTACAATACCCTGCGTCGCCACTTTAATATTAGGAATGACCATAGCATTTATTATCAAACAAGTACGAGCTAAAATGTACACTTTACGCCCCCCGCCGTTTAAACCGTCACCAAATAGTAACCCCTCTACGAGGAATTACGGGGGTCAGGATGTTGATGACAGCGCCGCATAATTAGGTCATCACGGCCTGGGAACTGATCGACAGAACGAAAACAATTGTAAGCAAATCTAATGTAAACAATATCGACCAAATAAAAACTGCTGATCGCGATCGATCAGCAGCAGAAAATTAGTATATAAGCTAGGAATAAGCATGAATAAATCGACTTTCAAGCACAAGAACTCAAAGACTAAGTTGTTTGTCTGTTCCAAGCCAAGTCGGACGGAAAAATCCTCCTGTCTTGGCGCTTCCCAACGAGTTCAGACTCGGTGCGGAAAATATACGGCCATTGAAATAGGGAAAGATGGCTTCATTTGGATGAAACATGGCCGTAACAACGATAATAGATGGCAACAAAACTCAACATCAAATTTCAAAGCCATTGAAATAGTGCAAGATGGCTTCATTTGGATGAAACATGGGCCGTAACAACGATAATAGATGGCAACAAAACTCAACATCAAATTTCAAGGCCATTGACATAAGGCAAAATGGCTTCATTTGGATGAAACATGGCCGTTACACGATAATAGATGGCAACAAAACTCAACATCAAATTTCACGGCCAGAAATAGGGCAAGATGGCTTCATTTGGATGAAACTGGCCGTAACAACGATAATAGATGGCAACAAAACTCAACATCAAATTACAAGCCATTGAAATAGTGCAAGATGGCTTCATTTGGATGAAACATGGCCGTAATAACGATAATAGATGGCAACAAAACTCAACATCAAATTTCAAGGCCATTGAAATAGGCAAGATGGCTTCATTTGGATGAAACATGGCCGTAACAACGGTAATAGATGGCAACAAAACTCAACATCAAATTTCACGGCCATTGAAATAGGGCAAGATGGCTTCATTTGGATGAAACATGGCCGTAACAACGATAATAGATGGCAACAAAACTCAACATCAAATTTCAAGGCCATTGAAATAGTGCAAGATGGCTTCATTTGGATGAAACATGGCCGTAACAACGATAATAGATGGCAACAAAACTCAACATCAAATTTCAAGGCCATTGAAATAGTGCAAGATGGTTTCATTTGGATGAAACATGGCCGTAACAACGATAATAGATGGCAACAAAACTCAACATCAAATTTCAAGGCCATTGAAATAGTGCAAGATGGCTTCATTTGGATGAAACATGGCCGTAACAACGATAATAGATGGCAACAAAACTCAACATCAAATTTCAAGGCCATTCAAATAGTGCAAGATGGCTTCATTTGGATGAAACATGGCCGTACAACGATAATAGATGGCAACAAAACTCAACATCAAATTTCACGGCCATTGAAATAGGGCAAGATGGCTTCATTTGGATGAAAAATGGCCGTAACAACGATAATAGATGGCAACAAAACTCAACATCAAATTTCAAGGCCATTGAAATAGTGCAAGATGGCTTCATTTGGATGAAACATGGCCGTAACAACGATAATAGATGGCAACAAAACTCAACATCAAATTTCAAGGCCATTGACATAAGGCAAAATGGCTTCATTTGGATGAAACATGGCCGTAACAACGATAATAGATGGCAACAAAACTCAACATCAAATTTCAAGGCCATTGAAATAGTGCAAGATGGCTTCATTTGGATGAAACATGGCCGTAACAACGATAATAGATGGCAACAAAACTCAACATCAAATTTCAAGGCCATTGAAATAGTGCAAGATGGCTTCATATGGATCAAACATGGCCGTAACAACGATAATAGATGGCAACAAAACTCAACATCAAATTTCAAGGCCATTCAAATAGTGCAAGATGGCTTCATTGGATGAAACATGGCCGTAACAACGATAATAGATGGCAACAAAACTCAACATCAAATTTCAAGACCATTGGAATATTGCAAGATGGCTTCATTTGGATGAAACATGGCCGTAGCAACGATAATAGATGGCAACTAAACTCAACATCAAATTTCAAGGCCATTGAAATAGTGCAAGATGGCTTCATTTGGATGAAACATGGCCGTAGCAACGATAATAGATGGCAACAAAACTCAACATCAAATTTCAAGGCCATTGAAATAGTGTAAGATGGCTTCATTTGGATGAAACATGGCCGTAACAACGATAATAGATGGCAACAAAACTCAACATCAAATTTCAAGGCCATTGAAATAGTGCAAGATGCCTTCATTTGGATGAAACATGGCCGTAACAACGATAATAGATGGCAACAAAACTCAACATCAAATTTCAAGACCATTGAAATAGTGCAAGATGGCTTCATTTGAATGAAACATGGCAGTAACAACGATAATAGATGGCAACAAAACTCAACATCAAATTTCAAGGCCATTGAAATAGTGCAAGATGGCTTCATTTGGATGAAACATGGCCGTAACAACGATAATAGATGGCAACAAAACTCAACATCAAATTTCAAGGCCATTGAAATAGTGCAAGATGGTTTCATTTGGATGAAACATGGCCGTAACAACGATAATAGATGGCAACAAAACTCAACATCAAATTACAAGGCCATTGAAATAGGGCAAAATGGCTTCATTTGGATGAACATGGCCGTAACAACGATAATAGATGGCAACAAAACTCAACATCAACTTTCACGGCCTGTTGATGACAGCGCCGCATAATTAGGTCATCACGGCCTGGGAACTGACCGACCGAACGAAAACATTTGTAAGCAAATCTAATGTAAACAATATCGACCAAATAAAAACTGCTGATCGCGATCGATCAGCAGAAAATTAGTATATAAGCTAGGAATAAGTATGAATAAATCGACATTCAAGCACAAGAACTCAAAGACTACGTTGTTTGTCTGTTCCAAGCCAAGTCGGACGGTAAAATCCTCCTGTCTTGGCGCTTCCCAACGAGTTCAGATTTGGTGCGGAAATTATATGTGGCGGCTCCAGAGAGGATTAGTAGAGACCTCGCAACGTACAAGTCGGAGGTTAACTTCCGATCTTGAAACCCAGAGTCGGCAGGAACATACAAGTCGGAGGTTAGCTTCCGATCTTGACGAACGTATTCCTGACCGATAGAGAAAAACAACGTAAAATGTTCGTAAAAGCGGAAAACATCGCGAATGTATAATAGTAGCCAAAAACGCAAAGTGCAACAAACCAAACGAGTGCAAAAAAAAACGCCTGCTTAAGAAGTCCAAGGTACAGAGACAGAATTCAGTAAGGCACGTACGATCACCGATATATTGTGATTGAATAAAGACACCGGTGGTAAAAAAAAAACGACGTTCGCTATATCATTTCGGTCGTACCACAGGTTTGTAAAAAAAACAAAAGGGTGTGTGTGTGTGCAGTGAAACGCAACCTCAGAAAGGGCGTTTAAAAGCGGACGACCTGAGAACATCTGATTCGAAAATCATTACGTAGTGTTGGGTGCGTACGTGCAGGGTACTCACGCGCCCTCTCTGCGAGAGTTTTCTCTCGTCGGTTGATGGGCACGAGTGTCCTAGCGAGAGATTCGTCCCGATCCGCGATCCCGATTCTTACTCGTTACACGATCGGGATGCGAGCGGCAGTCGGGATACAGCTAGCAACGAATGTGGTGTGGTGTCAGTAACAAGGCGGAAATAAATTAGGTTTATTTATTGTAGCTTATCTAATTTACGTTGTGTCGTAAACACTTATTCGGCCACATATCACACGGCAACGTAAAAGTGGCGACGAGAACAATTTACTTTAACGTGTGTTCAGTTTAACGTGTGCAAGTGTATCAAACATGGGACCACCTTGTCGCAAGCGTCGTAGGATGGAGCAAGCCGACGCAAACCAGATGGATATTTTTGCGGACGTTGACCCGCGCCGATTATCGCAAAATCGTGCCAGCGTACCAGGCGTGTCTATGCCAAATTTCGCGCATCGAGAAGGAGCATCAGCAGTACCGCCGATGATAATCCAGCCGCCATCGCAGCCTACGTCGACGCCATCGCAGCCTACGTCGACGCCATCGCTAATCAATGCGTCACCAGCCATCATTAGCAGTGCGGATAGTGCAACGATGCTGCAAATGATGAATTTGCTTCAACAGCAAATGGCACAGCAGCAGCAGCTGCTTAATGATTTTCTTCACGCGCGCATGCCGAGCCAATGCGCCCCACCCACCACGTTGCAGCCTGAACAAATAATTGATACTCTGTCTCACCACATTTCAGAGTTTCAATACAACAAGGAGACTGGTATAGCCTTCAAAAGCTGGTTTTCACGCTATCTCGACCTGTTCCAGAAGGACGCGGCAAGGATCGACGACGCAGCCAAAGTGCGATTGTTGCTGCGCAAACTGGGACCATCCGAGCACGATCGCTACTTAAGCTTCATCATGCCGAGCCGCCCGCCGGATTTTTCACTCGAGCAGACTGTGGAAAAACTTACATGCCTGTTCGACACCCAAGAATCGCTGCTGAGCAAGCGGTTCAAATGCTTGCAGATCATGAAGACGCGGACCGAGGATCATCTCAGCTATGCGTGTCGAATTAACAAGGCGTGTGTCGAGTTCGAGCTGAAGAAGTTGAACGAGGAAGAGTTCAAGTGTTTGCTGTACGTGTGCGGGTTGAAAGACGAGATCGACGCAGACATCAGGACGCGACTGCTAGCCCGCATTGAGGATAAGGCCTGCGTGACCTTGCAATAGCTTTCTTCAGAGTGCCATCGGTTAATCAACCTGAAAAAGGATAGCGCAATGATCGAGGCACCGGTACCAGAGCGTGTTCTAGCAGTAAACACAAAAATGCATCGCGCACCACGTCAGTTCCAACCCAAGCGCGACAATCCTACTACCCCGTGTTGGTCGTGCGGAGGGCTGCATTGGAGCCGCGATTGCCCGTACAAGCAACACCGATGCACAACTTGTTCCCGGACGGGCCACAAAGAAGGCTATTGCAACACCATAAGATCCCGTAAGCCCGGCAAACGCCCCTGGAAGCAGCGTAAAACACAATTAAGGATGGTGACAGTGAACGTCCAGAGTGTACAGCAACGGCACAGATTCGTGTCACTTACGATGAATGGTACAGCGGTTCGTATGCTGTTGGACACGGCTTCCGACATTACTGTGATAGATCACACAACGTGGAAGCTCATTGGCAGTCCCCAGTTAGCAGCACCATCCGTAATCGCTAGAACCGCCTCAGGTGCTAACCTATCCTTGGAAGGAGAGTTTCCGTGCACTGTCGAAGTGAATGGACAGGCAAAGCAAACCATGATTCGCGTCTCTAAATCGCGTTTGTTACTTTTGGGTGCTGATGTTATCGACGCGTTTGCTCTATGGTCGGTTCCGATGGACAGTTTTTGCTGCCACGTTACAGGTACGTCTACCACGCCGAAGCAATGGCAAGAACGGTTCCCAACAGTCTTTCAAGGAATAGGCCTATGTAAAAGGCAGGGGTTACCTTGACGCTGAAAGACAACTGCCGTCCAGTCTTTCGTCCAAAAAGACCCGTTGCATACGCTATGCAAGAGCCTGTAAATCTAGAGCTTGATAGGCTAGAAAAGTTGGGCATAATAACACCTGTAAAGTTTTCTGAATGGGCAGCACCGGTAGTAGTGGTTAAGAAGGCAAACGGGAAAATTCCGCTATGTGGCGATTATTCCA
This sequence comes from Anopheles merus, assembly GCF_017562075.2. NCBI lineage: Eukaryota > Metazoa > Arthropoda > Insecta > Diptera > Culicidae > Anopheles > Anopheles merus. The sequence continues at coordinate 14,826 of NW_024428547.1, read as the reverse complement.
CTGGGTTGAACGAAGCGCTAAGACCACATGATTACCCGTTACCACTCCCAGAGGACATATTTTCAAGGCTGTCCAACTGCACCATGTTCAGCAAAATCGACTTAACGGACGCCTTTCTCCCAGTCGAAATCGATCCTCAATACAGACCGCTACTTACCATAAATACCCATAGAGGCTTGTACCACTACAACCGCCTACCGCCCGGCATCAAAGTTGCTTCTGCTGCCTTCCAGCAACTTATGGATACAATGCTCGCAGGGCTTAAGGGCGTATCAGGATATCTTGACGATATCATCGTACGAGGAAGTAGCGAACACGAGCATGACACAAATTTGGCAGAAGTATTACACAGGCTTCAAGAATATGTATTTACGATACGAGCCGATAAATGTGCTTTTAAACAGCAGAAAATCACGTACCTTGGACACGTGATCGATAGCCACGGGTTACGACCAGATCCGTCAAAAATCGAGCTTATAAAGAAGCTCCCTGAACCGAAAGACATATCCGGTGTGAGATCATTTCTGGGAGCAATTAATTATTACGGGAAGTTCATCCCGAATATGAGGAAGCTGCGATATCCGATAGACAATTTGCTTAAGGCAAATAATTCATTCTGCTGGACGCCAGAATGCAAAAAGGCGTTCGCAACGTTCAAGTCTCTCCTATCGTCCGACCTACTTCTAACGCACTATGATCCACGGCAGAAGATAATCGTTTCTGCAGACGCTTCGTCCATCGGCCTTGGCGCAGCGATTAGCCACGTGTATCCTGGAGGTGCAATGCGCGTAATTCAACATGCTTCCCGCGCCCTCAGTGAAGCAGAGCGTCATTACAGCCAAATCGATCGCGAAGGCTTGGCTATCATCTTCGCTGTAAAAAAGTTTCATAAAATGATCTTCGGCAGGCGTTTTGTTCTTCAAACGGACCATCGACCTCTTCTTCATATTTTCGGCTCGAAGAAGGGTATCCCGACCGTCACCGCAAACCGTTTGCAGCGTTTCGCACTCACTCTTCTAGCGTATGATTTCAGCATAGAGTATGTACGCACCGATGACTTCGGAAACGCTGACTTGCTTTCGCGCCTGATCAACACACAAGCCAAACCTGAAGAAGACACCGTGATCGCATGCATAGAAACAGACATCAAAGCAATGGTGGTAAGTGCGATTCATAACACTCCACTTCATTTTGCAGACCTTATCAGAGAAACACGGAAAGACCCCCTACTGCAAAAGCTAGTGCATTACATACGTGAAGGATGGCCCAGTAATGCAACCTACACAGGGGAATTGTCTCGTTTCTTCGCACGCAAGGATGCTTTATCAACCGTTGATGGTTGTATTTTGTTCGGGGAGAGGGTGGTGATTCCTCGAGTTCTACAACAGCAATGTCTGCAACAAATACACCACGGTCATCCTGGCATACAACGGATGAAAGCATTGGCCAGAAGCTACCTTTATTGGCCATCCTTGGACGCTGACATCACGGAATGGGTCAAAACATGTAACGCGTGCCAAGCAGTTGCACGATCACCCCCTCACTCAAACCCCGTTCCTTGGCCAAAAGCTGCAGGTCCATGGCAGCGCATTCATGTGGACTATGCTGGTCCACTAGATGGAGATTTCTACCTCATCGTAGTAGATTCGTTCACGAAATGGCCTGAAGTATTTCGAACGAGCAGCACTACATCCGCAGCAACCATCGGCATCTTACGCGGAATATTCGCCCGGTTCGGTGTACCAACCACTCTAGTATCTGATAACGGTACGCAGTTTACGAGCGAAGATTTTAAGTTTTTTTGCTTCCAGAACGGCATCGAGCACATAACGACGGCACCCTATCATCCGCAGTCTAACGGGCAGGCTGAAAGGTTCGTTGATACTTTCAAGCGGACCGTTAAGAAAATATCAGCCGATGGGAGAACGATGCAAGAGGCGCTGGATGCATTCCTATTGTCCTACCGAAGCACTCCGAGCTCCGTGTTAGAAGGGCTAAAATCACCAGCGGAGATAATGTTTGGCAGACCAATGCGTACAACCTTAGACCTATTACGTCCACCACTCGCAGGAGGGTTAACAGACAGTCCAGTAGCAGCTAAACGCCGGGAATTTCGCCCGTCCGACCTGGTATATGTTAAGTGTTACTCTCGCAACGGTTGGAGTTGGACAGCTGGGACCATTGTTAGCCGCATTGGAAACGTAATGTACATCGTCAGGACAGTCGATAGAAAGACCATAAGAAGCCACGTGAACCAGCTGCGCGAGCGCCGTGAACGTCATCATCATCATCATCGTGAATCATCGGAGTCTGACGGTTTACCGCTAGATATTCTTTTGGATTCCTACCACCTTACTCCGCAACCGACGACATCAACAGCCGAACCATCATCAGCATCGCTACACCATACTACATCTACACACACGAGCGTATCGTCTGCATCACACCCACAAACGTCAGCAGTCATCGATCCGCGTACGGCCTCAAACGCGGAACCGCTGCATCCAACGAATTCCCCAATTCCGGTACAAGCTCCAACCCGAGAACCACGTCGCTCTTCTAGGCTTAGAAGACCGCCCAGTAGGTTCGACCTGTACAGGCGTTTTTAAAAGAGGGGAGATGTTGGGTGCGTACGTGCAGGGTACTCACGCGCCCTCTCTGCGAGAGTTTTCTCTCGTCGGTTGATGGGCACGAGTGTCCTAGCGAGAGATTCGTCCCGATCCGCGATCCCGATTCTTACTCGTTACACGATCGGGATGCGAGCGGCAGTCGGGATACAGCTAGCAACGAATGTGGTGTGGTGTCAGTAACAAGGCGGAAATAAATTAGGTTTATTTATTGTAGCTTATCTAATTTACGTTGTGTCGTAAACACTTATTCGGCCACATATCACACGGCAACGTAAAACGTAGCGTACTAGTAACAAAGTGCAGTGTAAACATTTACGCGTGTGGCACACATTCGCAGTGAGAACGTAGTAAAACCCACAAGACGCTAACGACCGCGGTTTACGGACGTTCCCGTAAAGCACCGGCAGTGTACTCCAATTACAACAACACAAGTAAATGTGCGGATCAAGAAAAGATCAACAGTTGGGGAGTGTAACAATACGGGACGTGCATACAAAAAAGAAATCTTCGAGCTAAACCGTATCCGGCTTTAGCATTTCCGGAAAACCACAAACATAAAGGTGTTGATAAGAGTGCGAACTAGTGGAGTAGTACGTGTCCAGCTTATTGACGTGTGTTGCTACGGTGATCGGTAGCCAATGGTCATCGCCCCGGAAGACCCGATTATCCAACGAAAAAGCGTGGCGGCAATACTACCCAAGCAGCGGATCTGAAGGCGACCAGAAGACAGGGGTACTGACGACACCGCGGGGGATCACCTGAAGACGACCTCGAGCAGGACAAGCAGGGGCGTTGTAAGAGCAGCAACGACACGACGACACCCATCCAGATCGGCAGCAACAGCCCAGTTACTTTATCCACCGGTTACGCAAAGTGAGTAGTATGGATATCATATTTAAAAGCAACCCGAAAGGCAATTGCAAGCTATGCAAGAACCCCGATGAGTGGGACACACAAGTTAATTGTATCGAGTGTGACAGATGGTTACATCTCAAATGTCTGAAGCTAGAAGGTCCCGTTAAAAAATATGTGTGTCCAAAATGCTACACAATAGCTGAGGAACGCAAGGGAAATAGGGAGGCCTTAATGCAAACAGAGAGGCTACTAAAAGAAAAAACTGAAGCGGAAAAAAGAACCGAAAACGAAAGGTGTGAGAAGGAAATCGAAAGACTAGAAGACATATTAAGAAATGAAGAAATACATAACCAATCCGACACAACTCACCTACAAGACGACCTACAGACACTTACAACAAACGTAAATAAAATGGCAAACTTGGGTTTTGCTCCACGCAAGAAGACAGTTTTAAAACTTCCGGATTTCTATGGCATTTATAGAACATGGCCTCGTTTTAAACTACTGTTCGAAGAAACCACTCGAACAGAAAAATTTACGAATTTGGAAAACCTTACACGGCTCCAAATTCACCTTAAGGGAGATGCATTGCGATCCGTTAGCGGGTTGATGTTGAACCCAAGTAACGTGGATGCAATCTTGGAAAGATTGGGGAGGTTATATGGCAACCCAGTTAGCATTTTTAACACCTTACTAAAAGACCTTACGGTGGTTAAACGGGCATCTTTGGAAAATCCATCTTCGGTTATTGAGTTCTGTAACGCACTGAATAACATGGTGGAAAATATGACCATGTTGAACCAAACGGAGTACTTGATGGATCAAAGGCTCCTTACAGATCTGGTCGCAAAACTCTCTCCGGACCTTAAAACCAGGTGGCTCAGAGATTCACTTAACGAGGAAGGTGACAAAATCAAAACCTTGAAAGATTTCAGCAAATGGTTGAAACCAACAGAAGACGTGGCGATCACACTTCTTGCTATGGAAGGTGGTCAAAGAGACAGACCGGCGAGGCTGAATACTCACTATTCAGCCAGCCATCAAATTTCAAATAAAAGCTGTCTAATTTGCAGCCGTCCTCATGAAACCATATCTTGTTACAAGCTAAAGAATGCCTCAGTAAACGAAAGAAGGAAAATGCCAATTCTTCAAGTTCTGCCAATAACTGTCTATAACGAAAACAACTCCATCGAAACATTTGCATTGATAGACACAGGATCCTCAACGAGCCTCATGACAGAAAGCCTAAGACAGAAGCTAAATCTGCATGGCCCAAGGAAGCCGTTAACACTTTCGTGGACAAATGGATGCAACCAGGTAGAGGATACAAGCACGTCGGTATCTCTGAAACTCAGAGGTCCAAACGGCAGGCTGCTTTATGTCAAGGACATTAGGACAGTAAATGAACTGGACCTACCCACTCAAAGCATCAATGCAAACGTGTTGAAGAGAAAATTTTCCCACTTAAAGACGGTAAATATTTCAAGCTACAAAAATGCTAAACCCACCATTCTGTAAGGACTTCCACATGCTTATTACACGCAAGCTGTGGAGTCCAAATCAGGAGCGCCCAATGAACCAGTGGCACACAAAACACGCATTGGTTGGGTCATATTTGGAAAGTGCAGAGATGGTGATGCAAAAGAAAATCAACATCTTTTCACAATGCAGGATAAGAAAGAGGAGGAAGAAAAGTCAATGAGGGACCTGATGAAAAGGTTTTTTTCAACAGAAGAATTTGGCGTAAGGGAAACCAAATTCACCCCAAAATCAAAGGACCATGAAAGAGCCCTAAGTGTAATGAATGACACACTGAAATATACAAATAATCAGTATGAGATTGGCCTACTTTGGAAAGATCCCAATGTATCCTTACCAAGCAGCTACGCACAGGCGCTAAGAAGGCTCGAAGGTCAAGAAAGGAAAATGAAAGGTAATGACGAGATGAAAACCTGGTATAAAAATCAAATTACTGATTATGTTCAGAAAGGTTACGCTCGTAAACTAACACCATTTGAATTGCTGAATAGAGATCCAAAGATCAATTACATTCCCCATTTTATGGTCATCAATCCAAATAAGCCAACTCCAAAACCAAGACTGGTTTTCGATGCAGCTGCAAAGAACGAAGGGATTTCACTTAACTCTACTCTCTTGTCCGGACCAGACGCTACTACGTCAATTTTTGGAGTATTAATCCGCTTTCGCGAATACCCTATCGCCTGTTCAGGGGACATCAAGGAGATGTTACATCAGATACGGATCCGCAAAGAAGATCAAGTGGCTCAACGATTTTTATTCAGGGATAATCCACGCAACGAATCCCAAGTATACGTTATGAACGTCATGACCTTCGGTGCCACATGCTCTCCTGCTTGTGCCCAGTTCGTTAAAAATGAAAACGCCTAAAAATATAAAGACAAATACCCCACTGCAGTGGAAGCAATAGAAAAAAACCACTATGTTGATGATTATCTTGATAGTTTTTGGACTATCAATGATGCAATCAAGACTATTAACGAGGTTTGCCTCATACATGATAGAGCGCATTTCTTTATGAGAAATTTCGTTTCTAACTGTCAGGAGGTAATAAGAAGCATCCCAGATGATAGATCCTCACAACAAGAGCTGCTGCACATCTCTAATAAAGATATGAATTTTGAGAAAATTTTGGGGCAATACTGGGACAAAACAAACGATGTGTTAAGGTATAAGCTTAAGCATACCCCGTGTTCCATAATTTCAAAAAGAGAAATGCTAGCCTACTTGATGAAAATATATGATCCATTGGGGCTAGCGGCAAACTATACTACGCAAGCGAAGGTCATCATCCAAGAAATTTGGAAAACAGAACTGGATTGGGATAGCCCAGTACCAGAACGCATAATGGAACAATGGCAAAGATGGAAGGGAAGAATAAAGGAACTAGAACACATACAAATACCTAGATGCTACTCGATGACTAGCAATATCGAAGTAACTGAGTTACACACTTTCGTTGACGCTTCGGAGAAAGCGTTCGCAGCAGTAGTGTACTTAAGAACATCAACAGAAAAGGGGATTGACGTAAACATAGTGGCGGCAAAAACGAGAGTGGCACCAATAAAACCACTCTCAATTCCTAAGCTGGAACTTCAAGCAGCAGTACTCGGAGTCAGACTCGCCGAGACTGTTAAGGAGGAATTAAGAATTACCACTGATAGGGACTATTATTGGTCAGATTCCAAAACCGTCCTAGGATGGATCAATGCCGATCCACAAAAGTACAAACAATTTGTGGCGGTAAGAATTGAAGAGATTTTAGATACTACCAATGCTAGTCAATGGAAGTGGGTCTCCTCCGAAAGTAATCCTGCAGACGAAGCAACCAAGGTAGTTACAAGAAAATCTATATGGCTGAATGGCCCAGTATTTCTTAAACAAAGGGAAATTGAATATAGGGACCCCAAGCTAATCATTACTCATGAAGAAATCCGTCCAAATCTTATGATTAAAACCATAGAGAAGAGAACATTCAACTTTATAAAAACCGAATGGTGTTCAAATTGGCTAAGACTGAAGAGATCACTGGCAATCAATTTAAAATATATAGAATTTTTGAAAAGCAAGGTCAAGCGATTAGCATTTTCCCCGATAGTAGAAAAGGAAAACCTGGATAAAGCAGAAAAACTCCTATTGCAAAAGGCACAATGGGAGATATACGAAGATGATTTAGTTCAGCTTTCACTCAATGGACAAGTCTCTAAAAACAGCACAATAAAGAATCTCAATACACAAGTAATAGAAGGACTACTACGAGCAAGGGGACGATTAGCAAATATATGCTACCTCTCCGATGACGTGAAACAACCCATAATATTACCCAAGAGGCATCACGTGACAGAATTGATCATACAGCATTATCATGAACGCTACATGCATAAAAAGATGGAAGCAGTTATTGCGGCAATCCTGCAAAGGTTTTGGGTAATCGACCTTAGGGCCGTGGTAAGAAGCGTGATCAGCAAATGCCAGCGTTGCAAAAATGAACGCGCACGTCCCATTGCCCCGATGATGGCCCCCCTTCCAGAAAGCCGAGCCGCTGTGTTCAAAAAACCCTTCACCCATACAGGTGTAGATTACTTTGGACCCATGACAGTGTCAATCGGAAGAAGGGTAGAAAAAAGATGGGGAGCGATATTCACGTGTATGACAACGCGCGCTATACATTTAGAAATCGCTAAAGACTTAAGTACAAATTCCTTCATAATGTGCCTAAAAAATGTACAGCATAGGCGTGGAAAGATTTGTCACATATACAGCGACAATGGTACAAACTTCGTTGGGGCAAACAGGCAAATAACGGAACTCATCGAAAGATGTGCAACCAACGGTATCAAATGGCACTTCAATCCCCCGCCCGCGCCTCACTTTGGAGGTGTATGGGAGAGAATGGTCCGAGAGGTCAAGAGCTTGCTGCCAAATAATGATAATATGCCAGAAGAAGTATTAAGATCGGCCTTTATCGAGATCGAATTTATTCTCAATAATAGACCTCTTACTCACATCCCCCTCGAAACTGAAGACGACGAACCTCTCACACCGTTTCACTTCTTGATAGGGTGTTCCGGAGAGGCCGAACCTACGCCAGCCGGGATTTCAGCAGCTGAAGCTAGCAGAAACAACTGGAAGAAGGCACAAGTTATCACCCAAAACTATTGGGAACGTTGGTTGAAGGAGTACCTCCCAACATTAGCCAAACGAGAAAAGTGGATAGAACGCTCAGAACCAATACAACCTGATGACATAGTCGTCTTCCCAGACGAACAACGCGTGGGTAGGTGGTTAAAGGGCCGGGTAGTAGAAGTTTATCCCGCTAAAGACGGGCAAGCTAGATCCGCAAAGATTAAAGTTGAAAACGGCGAATACAAACGCCCTGTTATCAACTTATCAGTACTAGAAGTAAAGAACAAGAAAATTGCAGACGTACCTTCGTGGGGAGTTAAAAGACCGGTCAACATCGCCTACGTCAGCTAAGAAATTAGCTGAACAATTAAAAACTCCTCCTGCAAAAAGGAGGAAGCATCTCGTAAAACCTTATAATGACCCGGTATCTATGCATCATACGCCTGTCAGCCGCTTGGAAATTAACAGACAATCTTTCAGTTAAACCAGTTGAAGAAGCTGGTATATTCTTCGACCACGAAGGAACGCTTCTCTTGAAAAGGGGTGTGTGGGAAACAACCTTCCACACGAAAATACACCCCGAAAATGACACAGAGACTTTACTGACAATGGAGAAAGAGGTGACCACAGTATTCAAGGCACTGAGCGACATAGACACTAATCTTCTAAATTTGAAATTGACATTACAACAAAACATTCGACACGCACTTCAACTCTCACAGACTGCAGTAAAAAGGCGAACCAAACGATCTAGCGGCATATTTGGATTTTTGAAAGGTATTCTTTTTGGAGAAGACGATATTGACGAACAGTTAGCCCTCTTTAGAGCTTCTGAAGACCAGAAATTGAAACATATATCGGAAGACATGACTCATAAAATGAAGCAGGGTGACAGACTTAGAAACGAACTTAATATGAAAATGGACCACATAAACGAAGGTATTAAGAGTCTTAATAAAAGCTTCAATGAAAACAAAAAAAACGTACTTATAAAGCATGTCACAGAAACAATCATGCTAGCTGAAGACATAGTACAATACATTACGACAAGGTATCTAGAGTTAGAAATCCAGCCCCTTAGCATATTCGACTCGACGAAAATTTCCGAGAAGATACAATCAAGGTTACCCGATGGGTATATAATTCTAGACCACCCCGAATTTCTAGCAAAGAGTTATTTAGGGGAGAAATAATAGTACATATTGAAAACGTCATCGTTTCGCAAGAGAGATTCGAAATATTCCATATCACTGTAATACCAAACCTAAAAAACTTTACAACTCTGGACTTAGATGAAAATGTAATAGCTATAAACGATATACACTATATATACCCTACAGATATTACGCGATACAATAGCACTCATCACGTGTCCTCTGATGTAGCCGTTAGAAGAGATTTGGATTGTATATCCTCATCTTTCAGACATATAAAATCAGAATGCTTGTGTGGTATAAACCCAATTAAAAACCCAATAACCAAATTTGTAAAGCTCTCCCAGCCGAACAAAATCCTATACTACTCTTCTCATCCTAACGAAATATACCTCAAATGTAACAAAACACTGACACATCCCGCGTATCAAGCTGGGGTAATAACACTTAGCCAAGACTGTAAAATACAGACCAAGAACATAGAAATCCAGCCAACCATGAAAATTGCAGCTGTAGAAACAAAAATGTATTTCAAGCCGCTGGCTAAAATACTGAATTTAAGCACAGAGCAAAAAGAAGAAACAAATAGGGATCAGCTCTACCTCATAATAATTACAAGTACAATACCCTGCGTCGCCACTTTAATATTAGGAATGACCATAGCATTTATTATCAAACAAGTACGAGCTAAAATGTACACTTTACGCCCCCCGCCGTTTAAACCGTCACCAAATAGTAACCCCTCTACGAGGAATTACGGGGGTCAGGATGTTGATGACAGCGCCGCATAATTAGGTCATCACGGCCTGGGAACTGATCGACAGAACGAAAACAATTGTAAGCAAATCTAATGTAAACAATATCGACCAAATAAAAACTGCTGATCGCGATCGATCAGCAGAAAATTAGTATATAAGCTAGGAATAAGCATGAATAAATCGACTTTCAAGCACAAGAACTCAAAGACTAAGTTGTTTGTCTGTTCCAAGCCAAGTCGGACGGAAAAATCCTCCTGTCTTGGCGCTTCCCAACGAGTTCAGACTCGGTGCGGAAAATATACGGCCATTGAAATAGGGAAAGATGGCTTCATTTGGATGAAACATGGCCGTAACAACGATAATAGATGGCAACAAAACTCAACATCAAATTTCAAAGCCATTGAAATAGTGCAAGATGGCTTCATTTGGATGAAACATGGCCGTAACAACGATAATAGATGGCAACAAAACTCAACATCAAATTTCAAGGCCATTGACATAAGGCAAAATGGCTTCATTTGGATGAAACATGGCCGTTACAACGATAATAGATGGCAACAAAACTCAACATCAAATTTCACGGCCATTGAAATAGGGCAAGATGGCTTCATTTGGATGAAACATGGCCGTAACAACGATAATAGATGGCAACAAAACTCAACATCAAATTACAAGGCCATTGAAATAGTGCAAGATGGCTTCATTTGGATGAAACATGGCCGTAATAACGATAATAGATGGCAACAAAACTCAACATCAAATTTCAAGGCCATTGAAATAGGGGAAGATGGCTTCATTTGGATGAAACATGGCCGTAACAACGGTAATAGATGGCAACAAAACTCAACATCAAATTTCACGGCCATTGAAATAGGGCAAGATGGCTTCATTTGGATGAAACATGGCCGTAACAACGATAATAGATGGCAACAAAACTCAACATCAAATTTCAAAGCCATTGAAATAGTGCAAGATGGCTTCATTTGGATGAAACATGGCCGTAATAACGATAATAGATGGCAACAAAACTCAACATCAAATTTCAAGGCAATTGACATAAGGCAAAATGGCTTCATTTGGATGAAACATGGCCGTTACAACGATAATAGATGGCAACAAAACTCAACATCAAATTTCAAGGCCATTGAAATAAGGCAAGATGGCTTCATTTGGATGAAACATGGCCGTAACAACGATAATAGATGGCAACAAAACTCAACATCAAATTTCAAGGCCATTGAAATAGTGCAAGATGGCTTCATTTGGATGAAACATGGCCGTAACAACGGTAATAGATGGCAACAAAACTCAACATCAAATTTCACGGCCATTGAAATAGGGCAAGATGGCTTCATTTGGATGAAATATGGCCGTAACAACGATAATAGATGGCAACAAAACTCAACATCAAATTTCAAGGCCATTGAAATAGTGCAAGATGGCTTCATTTGGATGAAACATGGCCGTAACAACGATAATAGATGGCAACAAAACTCAACATCAAATTTCAAGGCCATTGAAATAGTGCAAGATGGTTTCATTTGGATGAAACATGGCCGTAACAACGATAATAGATGGCAACAAAACTCAACATCAAATTTCAAGGCCATTGAAAAAGTGCAAGATGGCTTCATTTGGATGAAACATGGCCGTAATAACGATAATAGATGGCAACAAAACTCAACATCAAATTTCACGGCCATTGAAATAGGGCAAGATGGCTTCATTTGGATGAAATATGGCCGTAACAATGATAATAGATGGCAACAAAACTCAACATCAAATTTCAAAGCCATTGAAATTGTGCAAGATGGCTTCATTTGGATGAAACATGGCCGTAATAACGATAATAGATGGCAACAAAACTCAACATCAAATTTCAAGGCCATTGAAATTGTGCAAGATGGCTTCATTTGGATGAAACATGGCCGTAATAACGATAATAGATGGCAACAAAACTCAACATCAAATTTCAAGGCCATTGAAAAAGTGCAAGATGGCTTCATTTGGATGAAACATGGCCGTAACAACGATAATAGATGGCAACAAAACTCAACATCAAATTTCAAAGCCATTGAAATAGTGCAAGATGGCTTCATTTGGATGAAACATGGCCGTAATAACGATAATAGATGGCAACAAAACTCAACATCAAATTTCAAGGCCATTGAAATAGTGCAACATGGCTTCATTTGGATGAAACATGGCCGTAACAACGGTAATAGATGGCAACAAAACTCAACATCAAATTTCACGGCCATTGAAATAGGGCAAGATGGCTTCATTTGGATGAAATATGGCCGTAACAATGATAATAGATGGCAACAAAACTCAACATCAAATTTCAAAGCCATTGAAATTGTGCAAGATGGCTTCATTTGGATGAAACATGGCCGTAACAACGATAATAGATGGCAACAAAACTCAACATCAAATTTCAAGGCCATTGAAAAAGTGCTTCATTTGGATGAAACATGGCCGTAACAACGATAATAGATGGCAACAAAACTCAACATCAAATTTCAAGGCCATTGAAATAGTGCAAGGTGGCTTCATTTGGATGAAACATGGCCGTAACAACGATAATAGATGGCAACAAAACTCAACATCAAATTTCAAAGCCATTGAAATTGTGCAAGATGGCTTCATTTGGATGAAACATGGCCGTAACAACGATAATAGATGGCAACAAACTCAACATCAAATTTCAAGGCCATTGAAATAGTGCAAGATGGCTTCATTTGGATGAAACATGGCCGTAACAACGATAATAGATGGCAACAAAACTCAACATCAAATTTCAAGGCCATTGAAAAGTGCAAGATGGCTTTATTGGATGAAACATGCCGTAACAACGATAATAGATGGCAACAAAACTCAACATCAAATTTCAAGGCCATTGAATAGTGCAAGATGGCTTCATTTGGATGAAACATGGCCGTAACAACGATAATAGATGGCAACAAAACTCAACATCAAATTTCACGGCCATTGAAATAGGGCAAGATGGCTTCATTTGATGAAACATGGCCGTAACAACGATAATAGATGGCAACAAAACTCAACATCAATTTCAAAGCCATTGAAATAGTGCAAGGTGGCTTCATTTGGATGAAAACATGGCCGTAACAACGATAATAGATGGCAACAAAACTCAACATGAAATTTTACGGCCATTGAAATAGTGCAAGATGGCTTCATTCGGATGAAACATGGCCGTAACAACGATAATAGATGGCAACAAAACTCAACATCAAATTTCAAGGCCATTGAAATAGTGCAAGATGGCTTCATTTGGATGAAACATGGCCGTAACAACGATAATAGATGGCAACAAACTCAACATCAAATTTCAAGGCCATTGAAATAGGGCAAGATGGCTTCATTTGGATGAAACATGGCCGTAACAACGATAATAGATGGCAACAAAACTCAACATCAAATTTCACGGCCATTGAAATAGGGCAAGATGGCTTCATTTGGATGAAACATGGCCGTAACAACGATAATAGATGGCAACAAAACTCAACATCAAATTTCAAGGCCATTGAAATAGTGCAAGATGGCTTCATTTGGATGAAACATGGCCGTAACAACGATAATAGATGGCAACAAAACTCAACATCAAATTTCACGGCCATTGAAATAGGGCAAGATGGCTTCATTTGGATGAAACATGGCCGTAACAACGATAATAGATGGCAACAAAACTCACATCAAATTACAAGGCCATTGAAATAGTGCAACATGGCTTCATTTGGATGAAACATGGCCGTAATAACGATAATAGATGGCAACAAAACTCAACATCAAATTTCAAGGCCATTGAAATAGGGCAAGATGGCTTCATTTGGATGAAACATGGCCGTAACAACGATAATAGATGGCAACAAAACTCAACATCAAATTTCACGGCATTGAAATAGGGCAAGATGCTTCATTTGGATGAAACATGGCCGTAACAACGATAATAGATGGCAACAAAACTCAACATCAAATTTCAAGGCCATTGAAATAGTGCAAGATGGCTTCATTAGATGAAACATGGCCGCCGTAAACAACGATAATAGATGGCAACAAAAAACTCAACATCAAAATTCAAGGCCATTGAAATAGTGCAAGATGGCTTCATTTGGATGAAACATGGCCGTAACACAGATAATAGATGGCAACAAAACTCAACATCAAATTTCAAGGCCATTGAAATAGTGCAAGATGGCTTCATTTGGATGAAACATGGCCGTAACAACGATAATAGATGTCAACAAAACTCAACATCAAATTTCAAAGCCATTGAAATAGTGCAAGAGGCTTCATTGGATGAAACATGGCAGTCGTAACAACGATAATAGATGGGAAACAAAACTCAACATCAAAATTTCAAGGCCATTGAAATAGTGCAAGATGGCTTCATTTGGATGAAACATGGCCACCCGTAACAACAATAATAGATGGCAACAAAACTCAACATCAAATTCAAGGCCATTGGAATAGTGCAAGAGCTTCATTGGATGAAACATGGTCGTAACAACGATAATAGATGGCAACAAAACTCAACATCAATTTCACGGCCATTGAATAGGGCAAGATGGCTTCATTTGGATGAAACATGGCCGTAACAACGATAATAGATGGCAACAAAAAACTCAACATCAAATTTCAAGGCCATGGAATGGTGCAAGATGGTTATTTGGATGAAACATGGCCGTAACAACGATAATAGATGGCAAAAAAACTCAAAATCAAATTTCAAGGCCATTGAAA
>NW_024428546.1:0-24776 GCF_017562075.2 Anopheles merus | reverse complement strand
CAGTGTTTTGCGAAAATCGCAGAAGTGTTTGCGAAAATCGCAGAAGTGTTTGCGAAAATCGCAGAAGTGTTTGCGAAAATCGCAGAAGTGTTTGCGAAAATCGCAGAAGTGTTTGCGAAAATCGCAGAAGTGTTTGCGAAAATCGCAGAGGTTTGCGAAAATCGCAGAAGATTTTGCGAAAATCGCAGAAGTTTTTGCGACACTCGCAGAAGATTTTGCAAAAATCGCAGAAGTGTTTGCGAAAATCGCAAAAGGTTTTGCGAAAATAGCAGGAGTGTTTGCGAAAATCGCAGAAGTGTTTGCGAAAATCGCAGAACTGTTTGCGAACATCGCAGAAGATTTTGCGAAAATCGCAGAAGTGTTTGCGAAAATCGCAGAAGTGTTTGCGAAAATCGCAGAAGTGTTTGCGAAAATCGCAGAAGTGTTTGCGAAATCGCAGAAGGTTTGCGAAAATCGCAGAAGTGTTTGCGAAAATCGCAGAAGTGTTTGCGAAAATCGCAGAAGTGTTTGCGAAATCGCAGAAGTTTTTGCGAAAATCGCAGAAGTGTTTGCGAAAATCGCAGAGTGTTTGCGAAAATCGCAGAAGTTTTTGCGAAAATCGCAGAAGTGTTTGCGAAAATCGCAGAAGTTTTTGCGAAAATCGCAGAAGTGTTTGCGAAAATCGCAGAAGTGTTTGCGAAAATCGCAGAAGTTTTTGCGAAAATCGCAGAAGTTTTTGCGAAAATCGCAGAAGTGTTTGCGAAAAATCGCAGAAGTGTTTGCGAAAATCGCAGAGCTTTATGCAAAAATCGCAAAACGTGTTGCGAAAATCGCAGAAGTGTTTGCGAAAATCGCAGAAGTTTTTGCGAAAATCGCAGAAGTGTTTGCGAAAATCGCAGAAAGTTTGCGAAAATCGCAGAAGTTTTTGCGAAAATCGCAGAAGTGTTTGCGAAAATCGCAGAAGTGTTTGCGAAAATCGCAGAGGTTTTTGCGAAAATCGCAGAAGTGTTTTGCGAAAAATCGCAGAGTTTTGCGAAAATCGCAAGTGTTGCGAAAATCGCAGAAGTGTTTGCGAAAATCGCAGAAGTGTTTGCGAAAATCGCAGAAGTTTGCGAAAATCGCAAAAGTGTTTGCGAAAATCGCAGAAGTGTTTGCGAAAATCGCAGAAGTGTTTGCGAAAATCGCAGAAGTGTTTTTGCGAAAATCGCAGAAGTGTTTGCGAAATCGCAGAAGTTTTGCGAAAATCGCAGAAGTGTTTGCGAAAATCGCAGAAGTGTTTGCGAAAATCGCAGAAGTGTTTGCGAAAATCGCAGAAGTGTTTGCGAAAATCGCAAAGAGTGTTTGCGAAAATCGCAGAAGTGTTTGCGAAAATCGCAGAAGTGTTTGCGAAAATCGCAGAAGTGTTTGCGAAAATCGCAGAAGTGTTTGCGAAAATCGCAGAAGTGTTTGCGAAAATCGCAGAAGTGTTTGCGAAAATCGCAGAAGTGTTTGCGAAAATCGCAGAAGTTTTGCGAAAATCGCAGAAGTGTTTGCGAAAATCGCAGAAGTGTTTGCGAAAATCGCAGAAGTGTTTGCGAAAATCGCAGAAGTGTTTGCGAAAATCGCAGAAGTGTTTGCGAAAATCGCAGAAGTGTTTGCGAAAATCGCAGAAGTGTTTGCGAAAATCGCAGAAGTGTTTTGCGAAAATCGCAGAAGTGTTTGCGAAAATCGCAGAAGTGTTTGCGAAAATCGCAGAAGTGTTTGCGAAAATCGCAGAAGTGTTTGCGAAAATCGCAGAAGTGTTTGCGAAAATCGCAGAAGTGTTTGCGAAAATCGCAGAAGTGTTTGCGAAAATCGCAGAAGTGTTTGCGAAAATCGCAGAAGTGTTTGCGAAAATCGCAGAAGTGTTTGCGAAAATCGCAGAAGGTGTTGCGAAAATCGCAGAAGTGTTTGCGAAAATCGCAGAAGTTTTTGCGAAAATCGCAGAAGTGTTTGCGAAAATCGCAGAAGTGTTTGCGAAAATCGCAGAAGTGTTTGCGAAAATCGCAGAAGTGTTTGCGAAAATCGCAGAAGTGTTTGCGAAAATCGCAGAAGTGTTTGCGAAAATCGCAGAAGTGTTTGCGAAAATCGCAGAAGTGTTTGCGAAAATCGCAGAAGTGTTTGCGAAAATCGCAGAAGTGTTTGCGAAAATCACAGAAGTTCTTTGCGAAAATCGCAGAAGTTTGCGAAAATCGCAGAAGTGTTTGCGAAAATCGCAGAAGTGTTTGCGTGAATCGCAGAAGTGTTTGCGAAAATCGCAGAAGTGTTTGCGAAAATCGCAGAAGTGTTTGCGAAAATCGCAGAAGTGTTTGCGAAAATCGCAGAAGTGTTTGCGAAAATCGCAGAAGTGTTTGCGAAAATCGCAGAAGTGTTTGCGAAAATCGCAGAAGTGTTTGCGAAAATCGCAGAAGTTTTTGCGAAAATCGCAGAAGTGTTTGCGAAAATCGCAGAAGTGTTTGCGAAAATCGCAGAAGTGTTTGCGAAAATCGCAGAAGTGTTTGCGAAAATCGCAGAAGTGTTTGCGAAAATCGCAGAAGTTTTGCGAAAATCGCAGAAGTGTTTGCGAAAATCGCAGAAGTGTTTGCGAAAATCGCAGAAGTGTTTGCGAAAATCGCAGAAGTGTTTGCGAAAATCGCAGAAGTTTTTGCGAAAATCGCAGAAGTGTTTGCGAAAATCGCAGAAGTGTTTGCGAAAATCGCAGAAGTGTTTGCGAAAATCGCAGAAG
Source organism: Anopheles merus (assembly GCF_017562075.2). Taxonomy (NCBI): domain Eukaryota; kingdom Metazoa; phylum Arthropoda; class Insecta; order Diptera; family Culicidae; genus Anopheles; species Anopheles merus. The sequence continues at coordinate 22,054 of NW_024428546.1, read as the reverse complement.
TTTGTGCGAAAATCGCAGAAGTGTTTGCGAAAATCGCAGAAGTGTTTGCGAAAATCGCAGAAGTGTTTGCGAAAATCGCAGAAGTGTTTGCGAAAATCGCAGAAGTGTTTGCGAAAATCGCAGAAGTGTTTGCGAAAATCGCAGAAGTGTTTGCGAAAATCGCAGAAGTGTTTGCGAAAATCGCAGAAGTGTTTGCGAAAATCGCAGAAGTGTTTGCGAAAATCGCAGAAGTGTTTGCGAAAATCGCAGAAGTGTTTGCGAAAATCGCAGAAGTTTTGCGAAAATCGCAGAAGTGTTTGCGAAAATCGCAGAAGTGTTTGCGAAAATCGCAGAAGTGTTTGCGAAAATCGCAGAAGTGTTTGCGAAAATCGCAGAAGTTTTGCGAAAATCGCAGAAGTTTTGCGAAAATCGCAGAAGTGTTTGCGAAAATCGCAGAAGTGTTTGCGAAAATCGCAGAAGTGTTTGCGAAAATCGCAGAAGTGTTTGCGAAAATCGCAGAAGTGTTTGCGAAAATCGCAGAAGTGTTTGCGAAAATCGCAGAAGTGTTTGCGAAAATCGCAGAAGTGTTTGCGAAAATCGCAGAAGTGTTTGCGAAAATCGCAGAAGTGTTTGCGAAAATCGCAGAAGTGTTTGCGAAAATCGCAGAAGTGTTTGCGAAAATCGCAGAAGTGTTTGCGAAAATCGCAGAAGTTTTGCGAAAATCGCAGAAGTGTTTGCGAAAATCGCAGAAGTGTTTGCGAAAATCGCAGAAGTGTTTGCGAAAATCGCAGAAGTGTTTGCGAAAATCGCAGAAGTGTTTGCGAAAATCGCAGAAGTGTTTGCGAAAATCGCAGAAGTGTTTGCGAAAATCGCAGAAGTGTTTGCGAAAATCGCAGAAGTGTTTGCGAAAATCGCAGAAGTGTTTGCGAAAATCGCAGAAGTGTTTGCGAAAATCGCAGAAGTGTTTGCGAAAATCGCAGAAGTGTTTGCGAAAATCGCAGAAGTGTTTGCGAAAATCGCAGAAGTGTTTGCGAAAATCGCAGAAGTGTTTGCGAAAATCGCAGAAGTGTTTGCGAAAATCGCAGAAGTGTTTGCGAAAATCGCAGAAGTGTTTGCGAAAATCGCAGAAGTGTTTGCGAAAATCGCAGAAGTGTTTGCGAAAATCGCAGAAGTGTTTGCGAAAATCGCAGAAGTGTTTGCGAAAATCGCAGAAGTGTTTGCGAAAATCGCAGAAGTGTTTGCGAAAATCGCAGAAGTGTTTGCGAAAATCGCAGAAGTGTTTGCGAAAATCGCAGAAGTGTTTGCGAAAATCGCAGAAGTGTTTGCGAAAATCGCAGAAGTGTTTGCGAAAATCGCAGAAGTGTTTGCGAAAATCGCAGAAGTGTTTGCGAAAATCGCAGAAGTGTTTGCGAAAATCGCAGAAGTGTTTGCGAAAATCGCAGAAGTGTTTGCGAAAATCGCAGAAGTGTTTGCGAAAATCGCAGAAGTGTTTGCGAAAATCGCAGAAGTGTTTGCGAAAATCGCAGAAGTGTTTGCGAAAATCGCAGAAGTGTTTGCGAAAATCGCAGAAGTGTTTGCGAAAATCGCAGAAGTGTTTGCGAAAATCGCAGAAGTGTTTGCGAAAATCGCAGAAGTGTTTGCGAAAATCGCAGAAGTGTTTGCGAAAATCGCAGAAGTTTTGCGAAAATCGCAGAAGTGTTTGCGAAAATCGCAGAAGTGTTTGCGAAAATCGCAGAAGTGTTTGCGAAAATCGCAGAAGTGTTTGCGAAAATCGCAGAAGTGTTTGCGAAAATCGCAGAAGTGTTTGCGAAAATCGCAGAAGTGTTTGCGAAAATCGCAGAAGTGTTTGCGAAAATCGCAGAAGTGTTTGCGAAAATCGCAGAAGTGTTTGCGAAAATCGCAGAAGTGTTTGCGAAAATCGCAGAAGTGTTTGCGAAAATCGCAGAAGTGTTTGCGAAAATCGCAGAAGTGTTTGCGAAAATCGCAGAAGTGTTTGCGAAAATCGCAGAAGTGTTTGCGAAAATCGCAGAAGTGTTTGCGAAAATCGCAGAAGTGTTTGCGAAAATCGCAGAAGTGTTTGCGAAAATCGCAGAAGTGTTTGCGAAAATCGCAGAAGTGTTTGCGAAAATCGCAGAAGTGTTTGCGAAAATCGCAGAAGTGTTTGCGAAAATCGCAGAAGTGTTTGCGAAAATCGCAGAAGTGTTTGCGAAAATCGCAGAAGTGTTTGCGAAAATCGCAGAAGTGTTTGCGAAAATCGCAGAAGTGTTTGCGAAAATCGCAGAAGTGTTTGCGAAAATCGCAGAAGTGTTTGCGAAAATCGCAGAAGTGTTTGCGAAAATCGCAGAAGTGTTTGCGAAAATCGCAGAAGTGTTTGCGAAAATCGCAGAAGTGTTTGCGAAAATCGCAGAAGTGTTTGCGAAAATCGCAGAAGTGTTTGCGAAAATCGCAGAAGTGTTTGCGAAAATCGCAGAAGTTTTGCGAAAATCGCAGAAGTGTTTGCGAAAATCGCAGAAGTGTTTGCGAAAATCGCAGAAGTGTTTGCGAAAATCGCAGAAGTGTTTGCGAAAATCGCAGAAGTGTTTGCGAAAATCGCAGAAGTGTTTGCGAAAATCGCAGAAGTGTTTGCGAAAATCGCAGAAGTTTTGCGAAAATCGCAGAAGTGTTTGCGAAAATCGCAGAAGTGTTTGCGAAAATCGCAGAAGTGTTTGCGAAAATCGCAGAAGTGTTTGCGAAAATCGCAGAAGTGTTTGCGAAAATCGCAGAAGTGTTTGCGAAAATCGCAGAAGTGTTTGCGAAAATCGCAGAAGTGTTTGCGAAAATCGCAGAAGTGTTTGCGAAAATCGCAGAAGTGTTTGCGAAAATCGCAGAAGTGTTTGCGAAAATCGCAGAAGTGTTTGCGAAAATCGCAGAAGTGTTTGCGAAAATCGCAGAAGTGTTTGCGAAAATCGCAGAAGTGTTTGCGAAAATCGCAGAAGTGTTTGCGAAAATCGCAGAAGTGTTTGCGAAAATCGCAGAAGTGTTTGCGAAAATCGCAGAAGTGTTTGCGAAAATCGCAGAAGTGTTTGCGAAAATCGCAGAAGTGTTTGCGAAAATCGCAGAAGTGTTTGCGAAAATCGCAGAAGTGTTTGCGAAAATCGCAGAAGTGTTTGCGAAAATCGCAGAAGTGTTTGCGAAAATCGCAGAAGTGTTTGCGAAAATCGCAGAAGTGTTTGCGAAAATCGCAGAAGTGTTTGCGAAAATCGCAGAAGTGTTTGCGAAAATCGCAGAAGTGTTTGCGAAAATCGCAGAAGTGTTTGCGAAAATCGCAGAAGTGTTTGCGAAAATCGCAGAAGTGTTTGCGAAAATCGCAGAAGTGTTTGCGAAAATCGCAGAAGTGTTTGCGAAAATCGCAGAAGTGTTTGCGAAAATCGCAGAAGTGTTTGCGAAAATCGCAGAAGTGTTTGCGAAAATCGCAGAAGTGTTTGCGAAAATCGCAGAAGTGTTTGCGAAAATCGCAGAAGTGTTTGCGAAAATCGCAGAAGTGTTTGCGAAAATCGCAGAAGTGTTTGCGAAAATCGCAGAAGTGTTTGCGAAAATCGCAGAAGTGTTTGCGAAAATCGCAGAAGTGTTTGCGAAAATCGCAGAAGTGTTTGCGAAAATCGCAGAAGTGTTTGCGAAAATCGCAGAAGTGTTTGCGAAAATCGCAGAAGTGTTTGCGAAAATCGCAGAAGTGTTTGCGAAAATCGCAGAAGTGTTTGCGAAAATCGCAGAAGTGTTTGCGAAAATCGCAGAAGTGTTTGCGAAAATCGCAGAAGTGTTTGCGAAAATCGCAGAAGTGTTTGCGAAAATCGCAGAAGTGTTTGCGAAAATCGCAGAAGTGTTTGCGAAAATCGCAGAAGTGTTTGCGAAAATCGCAGAAGTGTTTGCGAAAATCGCAGAAGTGTTTGCGAAAATCGCAGAAGTGTTTGCGAAAATCGCAGAAGTGTTTGCGAAAATCGCAGAAGTGTTTGCGAAAATCGCAGAAGTGTTTGCGAAAATCGCAGAAGTGTTTGCGAAAATCGCAGAAGTGTTTGCGAAAATCGCAGAAGTGTTTGCGAAAATCGCAGAAGTGTTTGCGAAAATCGCAGAAGTGTTTGCGAAAATCGCAGAAGTGTTTGCGAAAATCGCAGAAGTGTTTGCGAAAATCGCAGAAGTGTTTGCGAAAATCGCAGAAGTGTTTGCGAAAATCGCAGAAGTGTTTGCGAAAATCGCAGAAGTGTTTGCGAAAATCGCAGAAGTGTTTGCGAAAATCGCAGAAGTGTTTGCGAAAATCGCAGAAGTGTTTGCGAAAATCGCAGAAGTGTTTGCGAAAATCGCAGAAGTGTTTGCGAAAATCGCAGAAGTGTTTGCGAAAATCGCAGAAGTGTTTGCGAAAATCGCAGAAGTGTTTGCGAAAATCGCAGAAGTGTTTGCGAAAATCGCAGAAGTGTTTGCGAAAATCGCAGAAGTGTTTGCGAAAATCGCAGAAGTGTTTGCGAAAATCGCAGAAGTGTTTGCGAAAATCGCAGAAGTGTTTGCGAAAATCGCAGAAGTGTTTGCGAAAATCGCAGAAGTGTTTGCGAAAATCGCAGAAGTGTTTGCGAAAATCGCAGAAGTGTTTGCGAAAATCGCAGAAGTGTTTGCGAAAATCGCAGAAGTGTTTGCGAAAATCGCAGAAGTGTTTGCGAAAATCGCAGAAGTGTTTGCGAAAATCGCAGAAGTGTTTGCGAAAATCGCAGAAGTGTTTGCGAAAATCGCAGAAGTGTTTGCGAAAATCGCAGAAGTGTTTGCGAAAATCGCAGAAGTGTTTGCGAAAATCGCAGAAGTGTTTGCGAAAATCGCAGAAGTGTTTGCGAAAATCGCAGAAGTGTTTGCGAAAATCGCAGAAGTGTTTGCGAAAATCGCAGAAGTGTTTGCGAAAATCGCAGAAGTGTTTGCGAAAATCGCAGAAGTGTTTGCGAAAATCGCAGAAGTGTTTGCGAAAATCGCAGAAGTGTTTGCGAAAATCGCAGAAGTGTTTGCGAAAATCGCAGAAGTGTTTGCGAAAATCGCAGAAGTGTTTGCGAAAATCGCAGAAGTGTTTGCGAAAATCGCAGAAGTGTTTGCGAAAATCGCAGAAGTGTTTGCGAAAATCGCAGAAGTGTTTGCGAAAATCGCAGAAGTGTTTGCGAAAATCGCAGAAGTGTTTGCGAAAATCGCAGAAGTGTTTGCGAAAATCGCAGAAGTGTTTGCGAAAATCGCAGAAGTGTTTGCGAAAATCGCAGAAGTGTTTGCGAAAATCGCAGAAGTGTTTGCGAAAATCGCAGAAGTGTTTGCGAAAATCGCAGAAGTGTTTGCGAAAATCGCAGAAGTGTTTGCGAAAATCGCAGAAGTTTTGCGAAAATCGCAGAAGTGTTTGCGAAAATCGCAGAAGTGTTTGCGAAAATCGCAGAAGTGTTTGCGAAAATCGCAGAAGTGTTTGCGAAAATCGCAGAAGTGTTTGCGAAAATCGCAGAAGTGTTTGCGAAAATCGCAGAAGTGTTTGCGAAAATCGCAGAAGTGTTTGCGAAAATCGCAGAAGTGTTTGCGAAAATCGCAGAAGTGTTTGCGAAAATCGCAGAAGTGTTTGCGAAAATCGCAGAAGTGTTTGCGAAAATCGCAGAAGTGTTTGCGAAAATCGCAGAAGTGTTTGCGAAAATCGCAGAAGTGTTTGCGAAAATCGCAGAAGTGTTTGCGAAAATCGCAGAAGTGTTTGCGAAAATCGCAGAAGTGTTTGCGAAAATCGCAGAAGTGTTTGCGAAAATCGCAGAAGTGTTTGCGAAAATCGCAGAAGTGTTTGCGAAAATCGCAGAAGTGTTTGCGAAAATCGCAGAAGTGTTTGCGAAAATCGCAGAAGTGTTTGCGAAAATCGCAGAAGTGTTTGCGAAAATCGCAGAAGTGTTTGCGAAAATCGCAGAAGTGTTTGCGAAAATCGCAGAAGTGTTTGCGAAAATCGCAGAAGTGTTTGCGAAAATCGCAGAAGTGTTTGCGAAAATCGCAGAAGTGTTTGCGAAAATCGCAGAAGTGTTTGCGAAAATCGCAGAAGTGTTTGCGAAAATCGCAGAAGTGTTTGCGAAAATCGCAGAAGTGTTTGCGAAAATCGCAGAAGTGTTTGCGAAAATCGCAGAAGTGTTTGCGAAAATCGCAGAAGTGTTTGCGAAAATCGCAGAAGTGTTTGCGAAAATCGCAGAAGTGTTTGCGAAAATCGCAGAAGTGTTTGCGAAAATCGCAGAAGTGTTTGCGAAAATCGCAGAAGTGTTTGCGAAAATCGCAGAAGTGTTTGCGAAAATCGCAGAAGTGTTTGCGAAAATCGCAGAAGTGTTTGCGAAAATCGCAGAAGTGTTTGCGAAAATCGCAGAAGTGTTTGCGAAAATCGCAGAAGTGTTTGCGAAAATCGCAGAAGTGTTTGCGAAAATCGCAGAAGTGTTTGCGAAAATCGCAGAAGTGTTTGCGAAAATCGCAGAAGTGTTTGCGAAAATCGCAGAAGTGTTTGCGAAAATCGCAGAAGTGTTTGCGAAAATCGCAGAAGTGTTTGCGAAAATCGCAGAAGTGTTTGCGAAAATCGCAGAAGTGTTTGCGAAAATCGCAGAAGTGTTTGCGAAAATCGCAGAAGTGTTTGCGAAAATCGCAGAAGTGTTTGCGAAAATCGCAGAAGTGTTTGCGAAAATCGCAGAAGTGTTTGCGAAAATCGCAGAAGTGTTTGCGAAAATCGCAGAAGTGTTTGCGAAAATCGCAGAAGTGTTTGCGAAAATCGCAGAAGTGTTTGCGAAAATCGCAGAAGTGTTTGCGAAAATCGCAGAAGTGTTTGCGAAAATCGCAGAAGTGTTTGCGAAAATCGCAGAAGTGTTTGCGAAAATCGCAGAAGTGTTTGCGAAAATCGCAGAAGTGTTTGCGAAAATCGCAGAAGTTTTTGCGAAAATCGCAGAAGTGTTTGCGAAAATCGCAGAAGTGTTTGCGAAAATCGCAGAAGTGTTTGCGAAAATCGCAGAAGTGTTTGCGAAAATCGCAGAAGTGTTTGCGAAAATCGCAGAAGTGTTTGCGAAAATCGCAGAAGTGTTTGCGAAAATCGCAGAAGTGTTTGCGAAAATCGCAGAAGTGTTTGCGAAAATCGCAGAAGTGTTTGCGAAAATCGCAGAAGTGTTTGCGAAAATCGCAGAAGTGTTTGCGAAAATCGCAGAAGTGTTTGCGAAAATCGCAGAAGTGTTTGCGAAAATCGCAGAAGTGTTTGCGAAAATCGCAGAAGTGTTTGCGAAAATCGCAGAAGTGTTTGCGAAAATCGCAGAAGTGTTTGCGAAAATCGCAGAAGTGTTTGCGAAAATCGCAGAAGTGTTTGCGAAAATCGCAGAAGTGTTTGCGAAAATCGCAGAAGTGTTTGCGAAAATCGCAGAAGTGTTTGCGAAAATCGCAGAAGTGTTTGCGAAAATCGCAGAAGTGTTTGCGAAAATCGCAGAAGTGTTTGCGAAAATCGCAGAAGTGTTTGCGAAAATCGCAGAAGTGTTTGCGAAAATCGCAGAAGTGTTTGCGAAAATCGCAGAAGTGTTTGCGAAAATCGCAGAAGTGTTTGCGAAAATCGCAGAAGTGTTTGCGAAAATCGCAGAAGTGTTTGCGAAAATCGCAGAAGTGTTTGCGAAAATCGCAGAAGTGTTTGCGAAAATCGCAGAAGTGTTTGCGAAAATCGCAGAAGTGTTTGCGAAAATCGCAGAAGTGTTTGCGAAAATCGCAGAAGTGTTTGCGAAAATCGCAGAAGTGTTTGCGAAAATCGCAGAAGTGTTTGCGAAAATCGCAGAAGTGTTTGCGAAAATCGCAGAAGTGTTTGCGAAAATCGCAGAAGTGTTTGCGAAAATCGCAGAAGTGTTTGCGAAAATCGCAGAAGTGTTTGCGAAAATCGCAGAAGTGTTTGCGAAAATCGCAGAAGTGTTTGCGAAAATCGCAGAAGTGTTTGCGAAAATCGCAGAAGTGTTTGCGAAAATCGCAGAAGTGTTTGCGAAAATCGCAGAAGTGTTTGCGAAAATCGCAGAAGTGTTTGCGAAAATCGCAGAAGTGTTTGCGAAAATCGCAGAAGTGTTTGCGAAAATCGCAGAAGTGTTTGCGAAAATCGCAGAAGTGTTTGCGAAAATCGCAGAAGTGTTTGCGAAAATCGCAGAAGTGTTTGCGAAAATCGCAGAAGTGTTTGCGAAAATCGCAGAAGTGTTTGCGAAAATCGCAGAAGTGTTTGCGAAAATCGCAGAAGTGTTTGCGAAAATCGCAGAAGTGTTTGCGAAAATCGCAGAAGTGTTTGCGAAAATCGCAGAAGTGTTTGCGAAAATCGCAGAAGTGTTTGCGAAAATCGCAGAAGTGTTTGCGAAAATCGCAGAAGTGTTTGCGAAAATCGCAGAAGTGTTTGCGAAAATCGCAGAAGTGTTTGCGAAAATCGCAGAAGTGTTTGCGAAAATCGCAGAAGTGTTTGCGAAAATCGCAGAAGTGTTTGCGAAAATCGCAGAAGTGTTTGCGAAAATCGCAGAAGTGTTTGCGAAAATCGCAGAAGTGTTTGCGAAAATCGCAGAAGTGTTTGCGAAAATCGCAGAAGTGTTTGCGAAAATCGCAGAAGTGTTTGCGAAAATCGCAGAAGTGTTTGCGAAAATCGCAGAAGTGTTTGCGAAAATCGCAGAAGTGTTTGCGAAAATCGCAGAAGTGTTTGCGAAAATCGCAGAAGTGTTTGCGAAAATCGCAGAAGTGTTTGCGAAAATCGCAGAAGTGTTTGCGAAAATCGCAGAAGTGTTTGCGAAAATCGCAGAAGTGTTTGCGAAAATCGCAGAAGTGTTTGCGAAAATCGCAGAAGTGTTTGCGAAAATCGCAGAAGTGTTTGCGAAAATCGCAGAAGTGTTTGCGAAAATCGCAGAAGTGTTTGCGAAAATCGCAGAAGTGTTTGCGAAAATCGCAGAAGTGTTTGCGAAAATCGCAGAAGTGTTTGCGAAAATCGCAGAAGTGTTTGCGAAAATCGCAGAAGTGTTTGCGAAAATCGCAGAAGTGTTTGCGAAAATCGCAGAAGTGTTTGCGAAAATCGCAGAAGTGTTTGCGAAAATCGCAGAAGTGTTTGCGAAAATCGCAGAAGTGTTTGCGAAAATCGCAGAAGTGTTTGCGAAAATCGCAGAAGTGTTTGCGAAAATCGCAGAAGTGTTTGCGAAAATCGCAGAAGTGTTTGCGAAAATCGCAGAAGTGTTTGCGAAAATCGCAGAAGTGTTTGCGAAAATCGCAGAAGTGTTTGCGAAAATCGCAGAAGTGTTTGCGAAAATCGCAGAAGTGTTTGCGAAAATCGCAGAAGTGTTTGCGAAAATCGCAGAAGTGTTTGCGAAAATCGCAGAAGTGTTTGCGAAAATCGCAGAAGTGTTTGCGAAAATCGCAGAAGTGTTTGCGAAAATCGCAGAAGTGTTTGCGAAAATCGCAGAAGTGTTTGCGAAAATCGCAGAAGTGTTTGCGAAAATCGCAGAAGTGTTTGCGAAAATCGCAGAAGTGTTTGCGAAAATCGCAGAAGTGTTTGCGAAAATCGCAGAAGTGTTTGCGAAAATCGCAGAAGTGTTTGCGAAAATCGCAGAAGTGTTTGCGAAAATCGCAGAAGTGTTTGCGAAAATCGCAGAAGTGTTTGCGAAAATCGCAGAAGTGTTTGCGAAAATCGCAGAAGTGTTTGCGAAAATCGCAGAAGTGTTTGCGAAAATCGCAGAAGTGTTTGCGAAAATCGCAGAAGTGTTTGCGAAAATCGCAGAAGTGTTTGCGAAAATCGCAGAAGTGTTTGCGAAAATCGCAGAAGTGTTTGCGAAAATCGCAGAAGTGTTTGCGAAAATCGCAGAAGTGTTTGCGAAAATCGCAGAAGTGTTTGCGAAAATCGCAGAAGTGTTTGCGAAAATCGCAGAAGTGTTTGCGAAAATCGCAGAAGTGTTTGCGAAAATCGCAGAAGTGTTTGCGAAAATCGCAGAAGTGTTTGCGAAAATCGCAGAAGTGTTTGCGAAAATCGCAGAAGTGTTTGCGAAAATCGCAGAAGTGTTTGCGAAAATCGCAGAAGTGTTTGCGAAAATCGCAGAAGTGTTTGCGAAAATCGCAGAAGTGTTTGCGAAAATCGCAGAAGTGTTTGCGAAAATCGCAGAAGTGTTTGCGAAAATCGCAGAAGTGTTTGCGAAAATCGCAGAAGTGTTTGCGAAAATCGCAGAAGTGTTTGCGAAAATCGCAGAAGTGTTTGCGAAAATCGCAGAAGTGTTTGCGAAAATCGCAGAAGTGTTTGCGAAAATCGCAGAAGTGTTTGCGAAAATCGCAGAAGTGTTTGCGAAAATCGCAGAAGTGTTTGCGAAAATCGCAGAAGTGTTTGCGAAAATCGCAGAAGTGTTTGCGAAAATCGCAGAAGTGTTTGCGAAAATCGCAGAAGTGTTTGCGAAAATCGCAGAAGTGTTTGCGAAAATCGCAGAAGTGTTTGCGAAAATCGCAGAAGTGTTTGCGAAAATCGCAGAAGTGTTTGCGAAAATCGCAGAAGTGTTTGCGAAAATCGCAGAAGTGTTTGCGAAAATCGCAGAAGTGTTTGCGAAAATCGCAGAAGTGTTTGCGAAAATCGCAGAAGTGTTTGCGAAAATCGCAGAAGTGTTTGCGAAAATCGCAGAAGTGTTTGCGAAAATCGCAGAAGTGTTTGCGAAAATCGCAGAAGTGTTTGCGAAAATCGCAGAAGTGTTTGCGAAAATCGCAGAAGTGTTTGCGAAAATCGCAGAAGTGTTTGCGAAAATCGCAGAAGTGTTTGCGAAAATCGCAGAAGTGTTTGCGAAAATCGCAGAAGTGTTTGCGAAAATCGCAGAAGTGTTTGCGAAAATCGCAGAAGTGTTTGCGAAAATCGCAGAAGTGTTTGCGAAAATCGCAGAAGTGTTTGCGAAAATCGCAGAAGTGTTTGCGAAAATCGCAGAAGTGTTTGCGAAAATCGCAGAAGTGTTTGCGAAAATCGCAGAAGTGTTTGCGAAAATCGCAGAAGTGTTTGCGAAAATCGCAGAAGTGTTTGCGAAAATCGCAGAAGTGTTTGCGAAAATCGCAGAAGTGTTTGCGAAAATCGCAGAAGTGTTTGCGAAAATCGCAGAAGTGTTTGCGAAAATCGCAGAAGTGTTTGCGAAAATCGCAGAAGTGTTTGCGAAAATCGCAGAAGTGTTTGCGAAAATCGCAGAAGTGTTTGCGAAAATCGCAGAAGTGTTTGCGAAAATCGCAGAAGTGTTTGCGAAAATCGCAGAAGTGTTTGCGAAAATCGCAGAAGTGTTTGCGAAAATCGCAGAAGTGTTTGCGAAAATCGCAGAAGTGTTTGCGAAAATCGCAGAAGTGTTTGCGAAAATCGCAGAAGTGTTTGCGAAAATCGCAGAAGTGTTTGCGAAAATCGCAGAAGTGTTTGCGAAAATCGCAGAAGTGTTTGCGAAAATCGCAGAAGTGTTTGCGAAAATCGCAGAAGTGTTTGCGAAAATCGCAGAAGTGTTTGCGAAAATCGCAGAAGTGTTTGCGAAAATCGCAGAAGTGTTTGCGAAAATCGCAGAAGTGTTTGCGAAAATCGCAGAAGTGTTTGCGAAAATCGCAGAAGTGTTTGCGAAAATCGCAGAAGTGTTTGCGAAAATCGCAGAAGTGTTTGCGAAAATCGCAGAAGTGTTTGCGAAAATCGCAGAAGTGTTTGCGAAAATCGCAGAAGTGTTTGCGAAAATCGCAGAAGTGTTTGCGAAAATCGCAGAAGTGTTTGCGAAAATCGCAGAAGTGTTTGCGAAAATCGCAGAAGTGTTTGCGAAAATCGCAGAAGTGTTTGCGAAAATCGCAGAAGTGTTTGCGAAAATCGCAGAAGTGTTTGCGAAAATCGCAGAAGTGTTTGCGAAAATCGCAGAAGTGTTTGCGAAAATCGCAGAAGTGTTTGCGAAAATCGCAGAAGTGTTTGCGAAAATCGCAGAAGTGTTTGCGAAAATCGCAGAAGTGTTTGCGAAAATCGCAGAAGTGTTTGCGAAAATCGCAGAAGTGTTTGCGAAAATCGCAGAAGTGTTTGCGAAAATCGCAGAAGTGTTTGCGAAAATCGCAGAAGTGTTTGCGAAAATCGCAGAAGTGTTTGCGAAAATCGCAGAAGTGTTTGCGAAAATCGCAGAAGTGTTTGCGAAAATCGCAGAAGTGTTTGCGAAAATCGCAGAAGTGTTTGCGAAAATCGCAGAAGTGTTTGCGAAAATCGCAGAAGTGTTTGCGAAAATCGCAGAAGTGTTTGCGAAAATCGCAGAAGTGTTTGCGAAAATCGCAGAAGTGTTTGCGAAAATCGCAGAAGTGTTTGCGAAAATCGCAGAAGTGTTTGCGAAAATCGCAGAAGTGTTTGCGAAAATCGCAGAAGTGTTTGCGAAAATCGCAGAAGTGTTTGCGAAAATCGCAGAAGTGTTTGCGAAAATCGCAGAAGTGTTTGCGAAAATCGCAGAAGTGTTTGCGAAAATCGCAGAAGTGTTTGCGAAAATCGCAGAAGTGTTTGCGAAAATCGCAGAAGTGTTTGCGAAAATCGCAGAAGTGTTTGCGAAAATCGCAGAAGTGTTTGCGAAAATCGCAGAAGTGTTTGCGAAAATCGCAGAAGTGTTTGCGAAAATCGCAGAAGTGTTTGCGAAAATCGCAGAAGTGTTTGCGAAAATCGCAGAAGTGTTTGCGAAAATCGCAGAAGTGTTTGCGAAAATCGCAGAAGTGTTTGCGAAAATCGCAGAAGTGTTTGCGAAAATCGCAGAAGTGTTTGCGAAAATCGCAGAAGTGTTTGCGAAAATCGCAGAAGTGTTTGCGAAAATCGCAGAAGTGTTTGCGAAAATCGCAGAAGTGTTTGCGAAAATCGCAGAAGTGTTTGCGAAAATCGCAGAAGTGTTTGCGAAAATCGCAGAAGTGTTTGCGAAAATCGCAGAAGTGTTTGCGAAAATCGCAGAAGTGTTTGCGAAAATCGCAGAAGTGTTTGCGAAAATCGCAGAAGTGTTTGCGAAAATCGCAGAAGTGTTTGCGAAAATCGCAGAAGTGTTTGCGAAAATCGCAGAAGTGTTTGCGAAAATCGCAGAAGTGTTTGCGAAAATCGCAGAAGTGTTTGCGAAAATCGCAGAAGTGTTTGCGAAAATCGCAGAAGTGTTTGCGAAAATCGCAGAAGTGTTTGCGAAAATCGCAGAAGTGTTTGCGAAAATCGCAGAAGTGTTTGCGAAAATCGCAGAAGTGTTTGCGAAAATCGCAGAAGTGTTTGCGAAAATCGCAGAAGTGTTTGCGAAAATCGCAGAAGTGTTTGCGAAAATCGCAGAAGTGTTTGCGAAAATCGCAGAAGTGTTTGCGAAAATCGCAGAAGTGTTTGCGAAAATCGCAGAAGTGTTTGCGAAAATCGCAGAAGTGTTTGCGAAAATCGCAGAAGTGTTTGCGAAAATCGCAGAAGTGTTTGCGAAAATCGCAGAAGTGTTTGCGAAAATCGCAGAAGTGTTTGCGAAAATCGCAGAAGTGTTTGCGAAAATCGCAGAAGTGTTTGCGAAAATCGCAGAAGTGTTTGCGAAAATCGCAGAAGTGTTTGCGAAAATCGCAGAAGTGTTTGCGAAAATCGCAGAAGTGTTTGCGAAAATCGCAGAAGTGTTTGCGAAAATCGCAGAAGTGTTTGCGAAAATCGCAGAAGTGTTTGCGAAAATCGCAGAAGTGTTTGCGAAAATCGCAGAAGTGTTTGCGAAAATCGCAGAAGTGTTTGCGAAAATCGCAGAAGTGTTTGCGAAAATCGCAGAAGTGTTTGCGAAAATCGCAGAAGTGTTTGCGAAAATCGCAGAAGTGTTTGCGAAAATCGCAGAAGTGTTTGCGAAAATCGCAGAAGTGTTTGCGAAAATCGCAGAAGTGTTTGCGAAAATCGCAGAAGTGTTTGCGAAAATCGCAGAAGTGTTTGCGAAAATCGCAGAAGTGTTTGCGAAAATCGCAGAAGTGTTTGCGAAAATCGCAGAAGTGTTTGCGAAAATCGCAGAAGTGTTTGCGAAAATCGCAGAAGTGTTTGCGAAAATCGCAGAAGTGTTTGCGAAAATCGCAGAAGTGTTTGCGAAAATCGCAGAAGTGTTTGCGAAAATCGCAGAAGTGTTTGCGAAAATCGCAGAAGTGTTTGCGAAAATCGCAGAAGTGTTTGCGAAAATCGCAGAAGTGTTTGCGAAAATCGCAGAAGTGTTTGCGAAAATCGCAGAAGTGTTTGCGAAAATCGCAGAAGTGTTTGCGAAAATCGCAGAAGTGTTTGCGAAAATCGCAGAAGTGTTTGCGAAAATCGCAGAAGTGTTTGCGAAAATCGCAGAAGTGTTTGCGAAAATCGCAGAAGTGTTTGCGAAAATCGCAGAAGTGTTTGCGAAAATCGCAGAAGTGTTTGCGAAAATCGCAGAAGTGTTTGCGAAAATCGCAGAAGTGTTTGCGAAAATCGCAGAAGTGTTTGCGAAAATCGCAGAAGTGTTTGCGAAAATCGCAGAAGTGTTTGCGAAAATCGCAGAAGTGTTTGCGAAAATCGCAGAAGTGTTTGCGAAAATCGCAGAAGTGTTTGCGAAAATCGCAGAAGTGTTTGCGAAAATCGCAGAAGTGTTTGCGAAAATCGCAGAAGTGTTTGCGAAAATCGCAGAAGTGTTTGCGAAAATCGCAGAAGTGTTTGCGAAAATCGCAGAAGTGTTTGCGAAAATCGCAGAAGTGTTTGCGAAAATCGCAGAAGTGTTTGCGAAAATCGCAGAAGTGTTTGCGAAAATCGCAGAAGTGTTTGCGAAAATCGCAGAAGTGTTTGCGAAAATCGCAGAAGTGTTTGCGAAAATCGCAGAAGTGTTTGCGAAAATCGCAGAAGTGTTTGCGAAAATCGCAGAAGTGTTTGCGAAAATCGCAGAAGTGTTTGCGAAAATCGCAGAAGTGTTTGCGAAAATCGCAGAAGTGTTTGCGAAAATCGCAGAAGTGTTTGCGAAAATCGCAGAAGTGTTTGCGAAAATCGCAGAAGTGTTTGCGAAAATCGCAGAAGTGTTTGCGAAAATCGCAGAAGTGTTTGCGAAAATCGCAGAAGTGTTTGCGAAAATCGCAGAAGTGTTTGCGAAAATCGCAGAAGTGTTTGCGAAAATCGCAGAAGTGTTTGCGAAAATCGCAGAAGTGTTTGCGAAAATCGCAGAAGTGTTTGCGAAAATCGCAGAAGTGTTTGCGAAAATCGCAGAAGTGTTTGCGAAAATCGCAGAAGTGTTTGCGAAAATCGCAGAAGTGTTTGCGAAAATCGCAGAAGTGTTTGCGAAAATCGCAGAAGTGTTTGCGAAAATCGCAGAAGTGTTTGCGAAAATCGCAGAAGTGTTTGCGAAAATCGCAGAAGTGTTTGCGAAAATCGCAGAAGTGTTTGCGAAAATCGCAGAAGAAGTGTTTGCGAAAATCGCAGAAGTGTTTGCGAAAATCGCAGAAGTGTTTGCGAAAATCGCAGAAGTGTTTGCGAAAATCGCAGAAGTGTTTGCGAAAATCGCAGAAGTGTTTGCGAAAATCGCAGAAGTGTTTGCGAAAATCGCAGAAGTGTTTGCGAAAATCGCAGAAGTGTTTGCGAAAATCGCAGAAGTGTTTGCGAAAATCGCAGAAGTGTTTGCGAAAATCGCAGAAGTGTTTGCGAAAATCGCAGAAGTGTTTGCGAAAATCGCAGAAGTGTTTGCGAAAATCGCAGAAGTGTTTGCGAAAATCGCAGAAGTGTTTGCGAAAATCGCAGAAGTGTTTGCGAAAATCGCAGAAGTGTTTGCGAAAATCGCAGAAGTGTTTGCGAAAATCGCAGAAGTGTTTGCGAAAATCGCAGAAGTGTTTGCGAAAATCGCAGAAGTGTTTGCGAAAATCGCAGAAGTGTTTGCGAAAATCGCAGAAGTGTTTGCGAAAATCGCAGAAGTGTTTGCGAAAATCGCAGAAGTGTTTGCGAAAATCGCAGAAGTGTTTGCGAAAATCGCAGAAGTGTTTGCGAAAATCGCAGAAGTGTTTGCGAAAATCGCAGAAGTGTTTGCGAAAATCGCAGAAGTGTTTGCGAAAATCGCAGAAGTGTTTGCGAAAATCGCAGAAGTGTTTGCGAAAATCGCAGAAGTGTTTGCGAAAATCGCAGAAGTGTTTGCGAAAATCGCAGAAGTGTTTGCGAAAATCGCAGAAGTGTTTGCGAAAATCGCAGAAGTGTTTGCGAAAATCGCAGAAGTGTTTGCGAAAATCGCAGAAGTGTTTGCGAAAATCGCAGAAGTGTTTGCGAAAATCGCAGAAGTGTTTGCGAAAATCGCAGAAGTGTTTGCGAAAATCGCAGAAGTGTTTGCGAAAATCGCAGAAGTGTTTGCGAAAATCGCAGAAGTGTTTGCGAAAATCGCAGAAGTGTTTGCGAAAATCGCAGAAGTGTTTGCGAAAATCGCAGAAGTGTTTGCGAAAATCGCAGAAGTGTTTGCGAAAATCGCAGAAGTGTTTGCGAAAATCGCAGAAGTGTTTGCGAAAATCGCAGAAGTGTTTGCGAAAATCGCAGAAGTGTTTGCGAAAATCGCAGAAGTGTTTGCGAAAATCGCAGAAGTGTTTGCGAAAATCGCAGAAGTGTTTGCGAAAATCGCAGAAGTGTTTGCGAAAATCGCAGAAGTGTTTGCGAAAATCGCAGAAGTGTTTGCGAAAATCGCAGAAGTGTTTGCGAAAATCGCAGAAGTGTTTGCGAAAATCGCAGAAGTGTTTGCGAAAATCGCAGAAGTGTTTGCGAAAATCGCAGAAGTGTTTGCGAAAATCGCAGAAGTGTTTGCGAAAATCGCAGAAGTGTTTGCGAAAATCGCAGAAGTGTTTGCGAAAATCGCAGAAGTGTTTGCGAAAATCGCAGAAGTGTTTGCGAAAATCGCAGAAGTGTTTGCGAAAATCGCAGAAGTGTTTGCGAAAATCGCAGAAGTGTTTGCGAAAATCGCAGAAGTGTTTGCGAAAATCGCAGAAGTGTTTGCGAAAATCGCAGAAGTGTTTGCGAAAATCGCAGAAGTGTTTGCGAAAATCGCAGAAGTGTTTGCGAAAATCGCAGAAGTGTTTGCGAAAATCGCAGAAGTGTTTGCGAAAATCGCAGAAGTGTTTGCGAAAATCGCAGAAGTGTTTGCGAAAATCGCAGAAGTGTTTGCGAAAATCGCAGAAGTGTTTGCGAAAATCGCAGAAGTGTTTGCGAAAATCGCAGAAGTGTTTGCGAAAATCGCAGAAGTGTTTGCGAAAATCGCAGAAGTGTTTGCGAAAATCGCAGAAGTGTTTGCGAAAATCGCAGAAGTGTTTGCGAAAATCGCAGAAGTGTTTGCGAAAATCGCAGAAGTGTTTGCGAAAATCGCAGAAGTGTTTGCGAAAATCGCAGAAGTGTTTGCGAAAATCGCAGAAGTGTTTGCGAAAATCGCAGAAGTGTTTGCGAAAATCGCAGAAGTGTTTGCGAAAATCGCAGAAGTGTTTGCGAAAAT
Source organism: Anopheles merus (assembly GCF_017562075.2). NCBI lineage: Eukaryota > Metazoa > Arthropoda > Insecta > Diptera > Culicidae > Anopheles > Anopheles merus. Next base: position 4,658 of record NW_024428546.1, on the reverse strand, counting down.
CGCAGAAGTGTTTGCGAAAATCGCAGAAGTGTTTGCGAAAATCGCAGAAGTGTTTGCGAAAATCGCAGAAGTGTTTGCGAAAATCGCAGAAGTGTTTGCGAAAATCGCAGAAGTGTTTGCGAAAATCGCAGAAGTGTTTGCGAAAATCGCAGAAGTGTTTGCGAAAATCGCAGAAGTGTTTGCGAAAATCGCAGAAGTGTTTGCGAAAATCGCAGAAGTGTTTGCGAAAATCGCAGAAGTGTTTGCGAAAATCGCAGAAGTGTTTGCGAAAATCGCAGAAGTGTTTGCGAAAATCGCAGAAGTGTTTGCGAAAATCGCAGAAGTGTTTGCGAAAATCGCAGAAGTGTTTGCGAAAATCGCAGAAGTGTTTGCGAAAATCGCAGAAGTGTTTGCGAAAATCGCAGAAGTGTTTGCGAAAATCGCAGAAGTGTTTGCGAAAATCGCAGAAGTGTTTGCGAAAATCGCAGAAGTGTTTGCGAAAATCGCAGAAGTGTTTGCGAAAATCGCAGAAGTGTTTGCGAAAATCGCAGAAGTGTTTGCGAAAATCGCAGAAGTGTTTGCGAAAATCGCAGAAGTGTTTGCGAAAATCGCAGAAGTGTTTGCGAAAATCGCAGAAGTGTTTGCGAAAATCGCAGAAGTGTTTGCGAAAATCGCAGAAGTGTTTGCGAAAATCGCAGAAGTGTTTGCGAAAATCGCAGAAGTGTTTGCGAAAATCGCAGAAGTGTTTGCGAAAATCGCAGAAGTGTTTGCGAAAATCGCAGAAGTGTTTGCGAAAATCGCAGAAGTGTTTGCGAAAATCGCAGAAGTGTTTGCGAAAATCGCAGAAGTGTTTGCGAAAATCGCAGAAGTGTTTGCGAAAATCGCAGAAGTGTTTGCGAAAATCGCAGAAGTGTTTGCGAAAATCGCAGAAGTGTTTGCGAAAATCGCAGAAGTGTTTGCGAAAATCGCAGAAGTGTTTGCGAAAATCGCAGAAGTGTTTGCGAAAATCGCAGAAGTGTTTGCGAAAATCGCAGAAGTGTTTGCGAAAATCGCAGAAGTGTTTGCGAAAATCGCAGAAGTGTTTGCGAAAATCGCAGAAGTGTTTGCGAAAATCGCAGAAGTGTTTGCGAAAATCGCAGAAGTGTTTGCGAAAATCGCAGAAGTGTTTGCGAAAATCGCAGAAGTGTTTGCGAAAATCGCAGAAGTGTTTGCGAAAATCGCAGAAGTGTTTGCGAAAATCGCAGAAGTGTTTGCGAAAATCGCAGAAGTGTTTGCGAAAATCGCAGAAGTGTTTGCGAAAATCGCAGAAGTGTTTGCGAAAATCGCAGAAGTGTTTGCGAAAATCGCAGAAGTGTTTGCGAAAATCGCAGAAGTGTTTGCGAAAATCGCAGAAGTGTTTGCGAAAATCGCAGAAGTGTTTGCGAAAATCGCAGAAGTGTTTGCGAAAATCGCAGAAGTGTTTGCGAAAATCGCAGAAGTGTTTGCGAAAATCGCAGAAGTGTTTGCGAAAATCGCAGAAGTGTTTGCGAAAATCGCAGAAGTGTTTGCGAAAATCGCAGAAGTGTTTGCGAAAATCGCAGAAGTGTTTGCGAAAATCGCAGAAGTGTTTGCGAAAATCGCAGAAGTGTTTGCGAAAATCGCAGAAGTGTTTGCGAAAATCGCAGAAGTGTTTGCGAAAATCGCAGAAGTGTTTGCGAAAATCGCAGAAGTGTTTGCGAAAATCGCAGAAGTGTTTGCGAAAATCGCAGAAGTGTTTGCGAAAATCGCAGAAGTGTTTGCGAAAATCGCAGAAGTGTTTGCGAAAATCGCAGAAGTGTTTGCGAAAATCGCAGAAGTGTTTGCGAAAATCGCAGAAGTGTTTGCGAAAATCGCAGAAGTGTTTGCGAAAATCGCAGAAGTGTTTGCGAAAATCGCAGAAGTGTTTGCGAAAATCGCAGAAGTGTTTGCGAAAATCGCAGAAGTGTTTGCGAAAATCGCAGAAGTGTTTGCGAAAATCGCAGAAGTGTTTGCGAAAATCGCAGAAGTGTTTGCGAAAATCGCAGAAGTGTTTGCGAAAATCGCAGAAGTGTTTGCGAAAATCGCAGAAGTGTTTGCGAAAATCGCAGAAGTGTTTGCGAAAATCGCAGAAGTGTTTGCGAAAATCGCAGAAGTGTTTGCGAAAATCGCAGAAGTGTTTGCGAAAATCGCAGAAGTGTTTGCGAAAATCGCAGAAGTGTTTGCGAAAATCGCAGAAGTGTTTGCGAAAATCGCAGAAGTGTTTGCGAAAATCGCAGAAGTTTTGCGAAAATCGCAGAAGTGTTTGCGAAATCGCAGAAGTGTTTGCGAAAATCGCAGAAGTGTTTGCGAAAATCGCAGAAGTGTTTGCGAAAATCGCAGAAGTGTTTGCGAAAATCGCAGAAGTGTTTGCGAAAATCGCAGAAGTGTTTGCGAAAATCGCAGAAGTGTTTGCGAAAATCGCAGAAGTGTTTGCGAAAATCGCAGAAGTGTTTGCGAAAATCGCAGAAGTGTTTGCGAAAATCGCAGAAGTGTTTGCGAAAATCGCAGAAGTGTTTGCGAAAATCGCAGAAGTGTTTGCGAAAATCGCAGAAGTGTTTGCGAAAATCGCAGAAGTGTTTGCGAAAATCGCAGAAGTGTTTGCGAAAATCGCAGAAGTGTTTGCGAAAATCGCAGAAGTTTTTGCGAAAATCGCAGAAGTGTTTGCGAAAATCGCAGAAAATTTTGCGAAAATCGCAGAAGTGTTTGCGAAAATCGCAGAAGTGTTTTGCGAAAATCGCAGAAGTGTTTGCGAAAATCGCAGAAGTGTTTGCGAAAATCGCAGAAGTGTTTGCGAAAATCGCAGAAGTGTTTGCGAAAATCGCAGAAGTGTTTGCGAAAATCGCAGAAGTGTTTGCGAAAATCGCAGAAGTGTTTGCGAAAATCGCAGAAGTGTTTGCGAAAATCGCAGAAGTGTTTGCGAAAATCGCAGAAGTGTTTGCGAAAATCGCAGAAGTGTTTGCGAAAATCGCAGAAGTGTTTGCGAAAATCGCAGAAGTGTTTGCGAAAATCGCAGAAGTGTTTGCGAAAATCGCAGAAGTGTTTGCGAAAATCGCAGAAGTGTTTGCGAAAATCGCAGAAGTGTTTGCGAAAATCGCAGAAGTGTTTGCGAAAATCGCAGAAGTGTTTGCGAAAATCGCAGAAGTGTTTGCGAAATCGCAGAAGTGTTTGCGAAAATCGCAGAAGTGTTTGCGAAAATCGCAGAAGTGTTTGCGAAAATCGCAGAAGTGTTTGCGAAAATCGCAGAAGTTTTGCGAAAATCGCAGAAGTGTTTGCGAAAATCGCAGAAGTGTTTGCGAAAATCGCAGAAGTGTTTGCGAAAATCGCAGAAGTTTTTGCGAAAATCGCAGAAGTTGTTGCGAAAATCGCAGAAGTTTTTGCGAAAATCGCAGAAGTGTTTGCGAAAATCGCAGAAGGTTTTGCGAAAATCGCAGAAGTTTTTGCGAAAATCGCAGAAGTGTTTGCGAAAATCGCAGAAGTGTTTGCGAAAATCGCAGAAGTTTTTGCGAAAATCGCAGAAAGTGTTGCGAAAATCGCAGAAGTGTTTGCGAAATCGCAGAAGTGTTTGCGCGAAAATCGCAGAAGTTGTTGCGAAAATCGCAGAAGTGTTTGCGAAATCGCAGAAGTGTTTGCGAAAATCGCAGAAGTGTTTGCGAAAATCGCAGAAGTGTTTGCGAAAATCGCAGAAGTGTTTGCGAAAATCGCAGAAGTGTTTGCGAAAATCGCAGAAGTGTTTGCGAAAATCGCAGAAGTGTTTGCGAAAATCGCAGAAGTGTTTGCGAAATCGCAGAAGTGTTTGCGAAAATCGCAGAAGTGTTTGCGAAAATCGCAGAAGTGTTTGCGCGAAAATCGCAGAAGTGTTTGCGAAATCGCAGAAGTTTTGCGAAAATCGCAGAAGTGTTTGCGAAAATCGCAGAAGTGTTTGCGAAAATCGCAGAAGTGTTTGCGAAAATCGCAGAAGTGTTTGCGAAAATCGCAGAAGTGTTTGCGAAAATCGCAGAAGTTTTGCGAAAATCGCAGAAGTGTTTGCGAAAATCGCAGAAGTGTTTGCGAAAATCGCAGAAGTTTTGCGAAAATCGCAGAAGGTTTGCGAAAATCGCAGAAGTTGTTTGCGAAAATCGCAGAATTTTGCGAAAATGCAGAGAAGTGTTTGCGAAAATCGCAGAAGTGTTTGCGAAAAAATCGCCAGAAAGTGTTTGCGAAAATCGCAGAAGTGTTGCGAAAATCGCAGAAGTGTTTGCGAAAATCGCAGAGTGTTTGCGAAAATCGCAGAAGTTTTTGCGAAAATCGCAGAGTTTTTGCGAAAATCGCAGAAGTGTTTTGCGAAAATCGCAGAAGTGTTTGCGAAAATCGCAGAAGTGTTTGCGAAAATCGCAGAAGTGTTTGCGAAAATCGCAGAAGTGTTTGCGAAAATCGCAGAAGTGTTTGCGAAAATCGCAGATGTTGCTGGAAATCGCAGAAGTGTTTGCGAAAATCGCAGAAGTGTTTTGCGAAAATCGCAGAAGTGTTTGCGAAATCGCAGAAGTGTTTGCGAAAATCGCAGAAGTGTTTGCGAAAATCGCAGAAGTGTTTGCGAAATCGCAGAAGTGTTTTGCGAAAATCGCAGAAGTGTTTGCGAAATCGCAGAAGTGTTTGCGAAAATCGCA